>NW_026946362.1:0-85118 GCF_035222375.1 Podospora pseudocomata | reverse complement strand
TCTGCCTCACTTTTCTATAGTTATTCCATAGAATTTTTAAAGATAGTTTACTCTATCTATTGTTTTTATTATAAATTAATTTCTCATTAAATATTTAATTAGCATTTGTTGTTCTTTAGATCACAAAAATTTAATAATATGTAAAAATACCTTGATATTTTGTGAGTCCTCTTATGCCCTTATAGTATATATACCATATACACTCTATTAATTATGTGACTTGTAAACATACAATACTTAATTATTTAAAATAATAATTATTGATTATAATTTTAAATATTAAGTCTTTTTTTTTTAATTTAAATTTTATATAATTTAATAATTAGAATAAAACATTAATTTTATTAAATGTTTTTATTATATAATTAATATAAAAAATTAAATATAAGATGGGCTTTAACTTAAAATCTTTAATTATTATAGAATAATCAAACTAGTTAGCTACAAAACTAAGGCTTCTCCCTTTTCTTTTAAACGTATAAAAAAAATGATTTCTCCACTATCTATTAAACCTATTTAAAAGGATTAAATAAATAATGAATTATATATATATATATTACCATTACTTATTTAGTTTTATTTTTATAGAAATTAGAGTACATGACAAAACCTTTAATTTATCGATATAAAATAAATTAGCGAGCTTGCACCTATTTTGACTAAAAACTAGTTATAATATAACTTATACAAAAATAAATAATTATTACTTATTTACAAAAATAAATTTTATGTTCATGGTCCAAAAATAGTCCTAAGTCTTGCACGGGCTTCCTGTGTAGTCATTTCATTCTTAAGCATTTTCATCTTTACTTCCTGTGCATCACTAGCCTTATATAGCCTATATTTTACCTCGACTTCCGCACTAGAAAATTCGCTTAATATTTCTGGAGTTCTTATCTTACTTTCTTGTAATAAGTAATAATTAAAACCCCTTGCATTAACATATGACACATTTACATCATGTGTGGGACTTTTTAAAAAATTAATAGCTTTTGCTATACTAGGGTTAACAAAATATTGCGATTGTAAACTTATTTTTGCATAAAGTCACTCTTTGATCGTAATGCTTACAAACTCTTTTTCTATATTTTATATATTGGGCTTGTTTATTACCACCAAAACATGACTTACTTCTGTTTTAACATCATATTTATAATTTTTCTTTAGTTCATCATATAGTGTTAGTATACCTGCTTTTCGTCTTATTTTATCCCACTCTATTTGTAGAAATACTAGCAGTGAATGAGGATCGCCGTATTCTAATGAGGCTCCCTTACGGGTTCTCTATCTTAGTTTTCATTAAACTCAGGTTTTTATTATTTCTAGCTCTAGACCTAAAAATTTTATAATGCTTTTTAGTTGTTTACCGTTTTTACGGGATCACCCTCTTTTATCATCAATTACTTTTACTCCCCGAGGTTTATTTGAGAATTTTCTATGTGGCTTTCCTCTTCTAGAAAACATATTCTATCCTCGGCCTACATGACTAGTTTACTTCCAACAAATTTTAAAAGGGTTGGTTAAACTTAGCGTAGATAAGCCGCATGACCTTGCGCCTCTTTGAGGTACTACCGTTGAGCTATAGGGGCAAAAAATAAGGGATAAAAAAAATAGCACAGGGGGGGAATGAAGAGTTAGTAATGAAATGAAATGAAACGTATAACTCTACACATCTAACCAATTTCTTAACTAACAATAATCCTTAAATTTCCTAATGGGCTTTAAAGTTTTAGCTTAAAAAAAAAGCCTTATTCCGCTTCTCCCATATTCTAATAGCGAATGTTCTTAGGATTAAATAAAAAAAAAATTTTTTGATTTTTCTATTTAGTTTTAAATAAATGCAATACCTTTGAGAGTTGACCTATTAACGTTTATTTTTTTTTATCATTTTCATATTTTAAAAATTAATCATTTTCATATAGCCTTTCACGGTTTGCTAAGTACACTTATACTTATTTTTTTTTTTTATCCCTTACTCATAGTGTTTAAATCAACTAAAGTATTCTCAATTAAACTAATTATAGGTACAATTATTATAAAATGACCGAAATATAGAGCTGTACTTAATTGCCCTAATTCTATAAATGGAGTTTCCACATGACAAGCTCCTAATTTCATCAAGATTAAGAAATTTACTACAAAAACTCAGAAAGCAAATTTACTTAAAGGTCTAAACTGTAAACCTTTTGATCTACCTAAATCTGTTATAGGTAATAGCATTATTGCTAAAATAGCAGCAAACATAGCTATAACACCTAATAATTTATTAGGTATAGATCTTAATATAGCATAGAAAGGTAATAAATCAATGGGTCAATTAAGGTTATACCCCAAAGGGAAACTTATAAAATGACAGCTTTATAATCCTAATTTATATAACATTTCTTTAATAAAATAAGGTTTTACTAAAGTTATTAAAGTATCCATGGATTCTTTAAATATATAAATACGGGGTTTATTATCCCTGTTATAATGTATAGAGCATTTAAGATTAAATTTATCTTGTAGAGTAAACATTAATTTATCGACATCTGTATTAGAGAATCCATAAACGCTTATATGTAAACCGCTACCTTGTTTACTTCCGTCATCCATAATTCAAAAAGCTAAACCACGGGGAGTTAACAATTCTCTTATATTTTCGGGAACTATTTTTTTTCTATTTAAATCATAAAATAATTCTCTATATTCATTAAAACAAGGAAGTTGCATAGTTGTGAATGATATAGCACTGTATCTTTTTTTAGTGCTATTGTCCACTACTAGTCTAAATTGGGGTTTATAGTCATTTGCACAAAAAGGTAAAAAGAAACTAAATACATAATCGAAATATTCTTTATGTTTTATGGCAGTTTGAGCATAAACTAATCTAGAATTAGCAGTTGGTGATCTTCTTACTATGTGGGCATCACCAAGTAAAATCCCTATTAATATTTCCTTTACTTCGTCAGGTAATTTTTTTGAAGCTCTTTCAGCAGGAGATAAACGAGTTATTCCTTTGGTTGAACGTGCAGCAAATAATACTGAACTATACATAAAGAATAATATAGGGGATAAATCAATTGATGGTGTGTTAAATTCATAGTATCACTACCATGATCGGACTATCTCTTCAATTAAGGCGCGAGCTCCAAAGCGCCTTTAATTGTCTCGTGCATAGCCTCTGAAGATTCCTTAATTAACTTAGTATATACTAGCTTAATAAAAGGCTTTCTTGCTGATTGTCGTCTTTAATTTTAAATTAAAAAGGGTTCCCAGCAGTTCGCGAAATTTTAGAATGACATTTATTTTACTTTATCATTCAGGCACAATAGCTGCAGGAGTTTGCATAGGATTTGCCATTATATAATTTTCACTATCACCTAAAACATTAGACATAAAGAAAACAAATGAACTTAAAACAAAAATAAAGATGAAAATTGTAATTAAATCTTTAAATAAGTAATAAGGAGCAAATGTTATTCTATCGTAATTACCTGAAATACCTAAAGGGTTACTTGAACCTGCAGTATCGTGAAGTGCAATTAAATGCATTAACACTAAAGCTACTAATATAAAAGGTAATAGATAATGTAAAGCAAAGAATCTATTTAAAGTAGCATTATTAACAGAAAAACCTCCTCAAATGACATAACAATATATATAATATTTAATTTATATTTTACACCCTTAAGGGTTTATTAGACTATATCTTAAACCATCGCATTATTACCTTGGTTTTGGGGGTTTCGTGTTGAGCTTATTGTTAGTATAACTCACTCATTAGTCGTTGAACGTTCTTAATCCTTTTATATATACCTGATTAAACTTCGCTACAAATAATCTAATAAACTGGAGGTATTTATATGTTTATTAAACGTCCTTGTAATTTTCCCCATTTGACTTTAAAATTAATCTTCTTATATGTAGATTAATTTAAGGAGCCCATATTACTTATTAATTCAGGTTTTGGTGTAAGAGTATTTATAAGATTGATCTATTACTCAGGATAATTTAAACTACTATAACGTGAACTTTCTGCTGCGCAGCAAATTATTTAATCAATTAACGTATTGTATATTTTACGGCCAGCCTAAGCTATAGTTCCACTATATCCTATTTATATTTATAATATATCTTCCTTTAAAAGGTTTAGTATAGTTTTTAGTTAGTTTTAATTTTTCATAGTTTGTTATTTTATGAGCATAACTATTAAGGGCTATTGCTGCTTTTCTAATTGAACTATATTCCGTAGTAATATTAGTTTCTAAATCCATAACACTTATTTTAATACTTTTCTTTTCAGCCAAAACAGTCTTATTTAAATTTGTTAAATGATCTTTTAATTTAGCTTTAGTAGCATCGTTATGTTGCATACCTAATTTAGCTACTCTCATTTTATATTTAACATCCTCTGATATAATACGTCCAGATAAAGTTGAACTAATTTTAGCTTTAGTAGAGTCTGTAACGTTAGACCCTAAACGAGATCCCGCTACTTTTAAAATATTAAACTCTGGATTCAAATTGTCCAGATAATATTGTTCTCTTTTTATAGTTTCTTCTCTATTACAATATTCAAGTATTTCTAGGCGAAATTCAGAATGTCCATACTTCAGAATATAGTTATATATTATACTAGTTTTAGCTTGATTTTTTAATCAATTTAAAGCAAAATAACTAGAAAAACGTTGTCCTAAATCTACACTAGATCCGATATAAAATTTACCCGATTTTATATGTATTCATCTATAAATCCCTGACTTATTTCTATTATCCTTAATTGCAATTACTTTATTATCTAAAGCATTATCATAAATAACTAATGGAACGAGTACTAAATTACTCTCATTACCTAAATTAGATTTATCTGTACTATATTTTCGTATTTGAATGATATTATTAAATATCTTTTTTTTACGAATAGTACTAGAACTCTTAACTAACTTAGAATGAGGATTAATATTTAAAGCTTCCACTCATTTTAAATAATTCAATAAAGTGCCCCCCATTAAAGGATGTAAACCTGAAAATGAAAAGAAATTTATAACTTTTTGTATATCAGATTTAGAACTAACACCAAATTGACTATAATTATTGGTTGTATCTATTTTTCTATTTGTATCGAATATTAATTTAAAAGCCTCGAATAAATTAGAATGTATTCTTTGTTTTAATTGAAAACAACCATCATTATTACTTTTAATAAAAAAATAACCCTCTGAACATGTAAATCCTACAATTCAATTTTTAAAAAAATGTAATAATGTATAATCAAATGGATTATTAGGAATTTCAAAAATAGTTGGTATGTTATCTACATTAGGTATTTCATTATACAATTTAATATCATTTTTTAATATATACATAGCCAAATTAAATTGATCTACTCTAGTATTAGTTAAGAAAAATATGTTATTATATAAAAGTAATGGAAACAATACTTCTTGTATATCAGTTTTATTAATAACTAATTTGCAAGCAGGGCTTCTCAAATCCTTATAAATATTTATCTTACCTAATTTTAAAACAGAATGAATATATTCTAAAATAGAAAGATCTTCTAAATGTAGTGATATAACTAATTTCATAGTTATAAACCCTTTTGGTGTTTTACTTATTTGAATATATCCGTCCCCATCTATTAATCCAACTAAAAAGGCTAAAAAAGACGAAGGAATTGAAATATATTCTTTTTTATCCAATCTTAAAGTTTTATTTCCTTTTTTTAAAGCATTCTTATGAACAACTCCTATTGTAGGTAAGGAAGCTTTGGTATCCGAAACATTTAAATGTAACGAAGCCATATTCTTGTTAACAGCTACAACTGAAAATAAAATAACAACACCAAAACATAAATTAATAATTATTATAATAATTTTTGACTCAACAATATCTTGTCCGATTCATGGTATAGCACTAACAAGGTTAGTAATAACCGTAGCACCTCATAAGGACATTTGCCCGTAAGGCAGAACATACAAACTTACTTATTATAAAGATAATAAGCTAGAATAACTTTAAATTCGTATATTCTATTAGTTGAAGAGCTTGCTGCACCTAACCAAAAGTTTCGACTATGCATTAAGCAGCATTTCAGCCACCCATTAGTGACCCAGTCTGTCGCGATCATTTATATAACCGACGATCTTAAAGTTTAAACTTCTTTGATCGTTTTCACTAACATTGCCAAATAATCATAAAGATTATTCTATATCCCTGTCGGGATATACCACTTTAATCTTTTTTTTTCTATAAAGATTACAAAAAGATTGTTACTCATGGAACTATAATTTAATATAAAAATAAAGTATAATAAAGAGCTTTATCGGTTTCACTATCCAAAGGATAGCGCAGCCTTGATAATAAAATAACTATTTACTTGAAATCTTTTACTATTCATTGTCTTTTTACTAATCTTTTTTCTGTTTTTAATGCTCTTCTAATAGTTTTTTCGTCACAGTTTATAGATTTAGCTGCATCTAAAATAGTAGAATATTCACCGTAAACAGTTCCATTTAAATTATACAACACAACAGGTCTTGTATTAGTTATACACTTTTGTTTAGTTACATCAGACATAGAAGGTCTATTTAAAGCCTTTTCTCTTATTTTTTCTATGGTTTCAGCAGAAAGCTTTTTATCTTTGTTTAGATTACCGATTCTTTCACGTCTAGCGTCACTATAAATATCTTTCATCTTTTGACGATCAATCTCAGTGTGTTTGTAACCAAAACTAGAACCTGCTTCTGTCAAAATATTATAATTAGGTACTAACAATTTTAAATATTTATCTTCTAAATCCAATAATTCTTTGTTATTTTCCTTAGTAACAATATTAGGATATAAATCTAATACAATAAAAGCAAAATTTATTAAATCATATTTTTTTATTGCTAATTTAACTATTTTGCTTCCTCTGAAATAAATAACATGATTACTGAATCTAGCGTAAAATCTATTAGTCGACGCAGAACCTATATAATAGTCTTTAGTTACTTTATTAACTATCATATATATACCGCTTAAACCTCTAGTATCGTTTAAAATTTGTTTTCTAGTATCTTCTAAATTTAAATTTTCATAAGCATATACAGGGTTTAAACCTAATTCTTGAATAATTGTTTTTAGTCTTTCAGAAATTTCAATATTATCTTTTGGACGGCCTGTACAATATCCTCTTTTAACTATGCTTTTATTAAACAGTCTATGATTGTTTATTTTATTATGCTTTATTATATTTTCTTTATTACTTATATTAAACCATTTTGGGCTATATTCATAACCCAGGAAAGCAGTTACAATCATAACTATAAGTATAACTGTACCTATAGCTCAAACTAATGTTCTAGGAGCTCTATATGATCCATAATACATTCCTCTTCCTATATGTAAATACACTAAGAAAAAGAAAGCTGAAGCTGTGTTACTGTGTAAATAACGTACTAATCATCCATTATTTACATCTCTCATAATCGTATACAGATGAAATCTATCTACTATAAGCTAACACCTAGACGCGCTATCTATGGGATTAGAGGAAAAATATATTTATTTTTATATAATCTATTTGTATCTATATAACGATTACAAGTATTACTACTAGGATTTAATTAACCTAAATTAATTTTATCCTTTTTATTATTTATTTACTTTAGAAGTAAAAATATAACGATTTTTAAATAATTTAGAATTATTTAAATATTTTTTGATAGATACTTCTGCAATATGCAATTCTCTAGCTGCGGCACGTAGTGAAGAAAATTCAGTAAAAGTCTTTTTCTCCAGATCATTAACAACAAAACTAATAGCTCTTTTAGCATTAAGTTTAGAAATATGTGATCTAATTTTAGCTAAATGTTCTGGATTTAAACTTCTAGGACCTCTCATTTTTTCTTTATCTTCCTCAGTATGTTTATAACCAAGAGGTGAATCCGCAATTTTTAAAATGTTATATTCCGGTTTCAATAAATCTAAATAATATTGTTCTCTAATTAAAACATCTTCTTTATTACAATACTCTAAAATTTCAAAAGTAAAAGAGGAGTAACCTCTTTTAAGTAGAGCTTTACATATTAAACTAAATTTAGATTGTTGAGTAATATGTGCTAAACTATAATATCTATAAAGACGTTTAGATAAATCAACACTACTTCCCACATAGCATTTACCGTTATTGTTATTAATTCAACCGTAAATACCAGCTTTACCTTTAACTTCTTTAATAATTACCTCTTTTGCAGTATATGCGTTAGAATAAGATAATAAAGGAATTCTAATAAATAATATGAAACCGTATACGTAAATAACCATAATAATTGAAAATGAAATATTTATCTACTATATCTCTAGATAAAAAATAAAAAAGGAAGGGCGGCTTTAATTTAAGTAAGCGACCCACTTCCTTAATATTTTAGACGTCGACAATCTAGGTTATTAGAGTATATTTGTCTTTATTAAGTTTATTAGTATCAAAGATTTAGTGTTTTAAAGAAGGGAAGGGGGTACTTCACTATACCAAGTAAATTAAAATGTGCTGCACTATACGAAGTAAAAGGAGATCCTTCTATTAAACCTTCATTTGTACAAATATATACAGTTTTAGGCTTTTCAGATCTATTAGCCATACTAAACTTACGTACATTTTCAGTCTGCGGTATATCTAACTCTATATCAAAAGGAGAATCTTTTTTTATAATATCTTCAAACTTTTTGCTAATATTATTAATTATTTCCTTAACATTCTCACTCGACACAGTTGTACTATATCTTTTATTAAGAATTTCTGATATTTCCACCCAAGAATGGGTTGATTTTTACCCTCAAGTGTATAATAATATCCTCGGATTTTCAATATTAAAGCCATTATTCATAATTTAAAATCTTCGAATTTACGACTATAAAATTTATATTCATCCAATAAAGGTAAAATATAATAATATAGAGCATCTATATTACTCACTACCAAAGATACTACACTTGTTTTAGCATTAATTGCACTTGTAACATTTAAAGGTAATATTTTATTACTTTGAGTATGAAAGTATTTAGTATTGTTGGATAAAGCAATTAAATAATTAGTTATTCCATTTAAACATTCCTGACTTGTATTTTTTTGAGCTACTTGTAAATACAATGATGATCCTGTTTTAATACCAAAAGTTCCTTCACCCTCCATAAAACCTATAAATCAGTTAGGGTCTATTATAATTTGAGATTTTGTTATATCATACGTAAATATTTCTCTTTTAGAATTCATACCATTTTTTAAGCATAATATTTTTTCTAAATTAGTGGGAGATATAATTTTTTCTTTAGTTCTAATTAGCAAAGCTTCATAAAAATCTTGGAAATCTAGTTTTTTACTAGTATGTAAGGGGTAATTATTAAATATAGAACATATTGTATTAATACCTGAAATATCTTCTACAATGAAAGAACAGCGACTTCTAACTTCTTCTACGGTTATTCTACCTATGTTTAAATTTGTGCTTCGCCTGAATAACTTGAAGAACTTTTAGATCATCTATATGTAGGCGCAAGCTCCTAATTTTAAATCTTAATTTGACATAATTACGATCTATGCTTATTAAAAAATTACCCTCAGCATCAGTAAACCCACTAAACCAATGTAAAAATTCCTTATTTTTATTTACACTATTGTTATTATTAAAAGATTCATTTTGTGTATCCCGTACTGTTATACTAGAAAATTTACGTAATCCCATTTTATTTTTAATACCTGATACGAAAATAAATGATAATAAAGTTATGCCTACATCATTTAGGCATAGATAGGTAATCATTCTTGTTTTACTTTGCAGTAAAATTTGGACTATATCATCACCTTTATAGGTGTCAAGTGTGTAGTCTCTGAAGATGATAATCGACATTTAGGGTATCCCTATGCCGATCAACTTACCTGCTGATTGTCCCCCTGATAATCAGGGGGGGTTTTCAGCAATTTAACCCGATTTAAAGAGCACATTACGAGTACATATGCTCTATAGAATTAAAAGCTTCTAATACATTAGGACTATAATGCATAGCTAAAGTTACACCTGTTATAATTTGTATAACTAAACAAAGTAATAATAAAGAACCAAAATTTCATAAATAACTTATGTTACTTGGTTGTGACGCATCAATAAGGTAGGAATTAACTAATTTCAATAAAGGATGGCTTTTTAATATTCTCATGGGTGTGTAAAAAAAAAATAAATTTAAATTGAAAAAAAAATAATAAAGATAATTAAACCAAACCAAGCATCCTACTATAAACTACACAAAACTTTATAATATATATCAATATATTTAGAGAACGCACCTAAATTTAATCATGTTTAGGTGCGAGCTATAAATATAGAGCTCGCACCTGCCTTATAAGAAATAGGAGATTCGAACTCATAGCCTTCCGTGTGTAAAACGGTTGCTCTACCATTGAGCTAATTTCTTTTAAGTTACGATAAAAAAGTAGATTTTTTAATAATCTAAGATTTCTATAAAATTTTAATACTATTAAAATTTATATAATAATTTAACAGGATATAGGAATAAATAAAACAAGAATGGAGCATATGTGTCCACACTACCCTGTACCTCCTATTGCATAATTAAGAGGAATAACTAGCGATTTAATAACAATAGTCTCCTTCCTTTAAATCTATAGAGCTCGCTAATATTATATATTAAAGCGAGAAGAGTAAGATTTCAACTTGTAATTTGGGACATATATAGAGAGTAGTCTATCATCTCTAAAGATCCAATTTTTGAATTTTTCTCTAAAGCAGTAGAAAATTGAAAATCATGGATTTTAGCTTTATATACCCTCACAAATTTTTTAAAAATTTGTGGTTATTTTCTGATAAAAACAACCCCTAATAAATATTTAGTGTATAATACCCAAGTACTTATATACTAAATCCAAATCTAAAAAAAGGTTCGTATTTATACGTAAATACTCTCGCAGTACCTTATGAAAGGTACACTTTTAGTTTCATTAGATAATTAAAATTTACTTAAAGTGGACTACATATATTCCGTATGTAATTTTTCATAAAAATAATATTTAATCGCTGACCCTTCGATTTCAGATTAAGTACCATAGTTTTTTTTTAAGGGTGTGAGCTCTAAAAAAAACTATTTGTACCACTTGCCTCACCAAGGGCTTAACTGATTTTGTCTAAAAGGTATAAATTTATACAAAAATAAAAATAGAGGGGTTTGAAAACATTCACCACTATTGCGTGGTCCTTCAATATTACATCTAATCACAATACAAAGACGTGGTATTACCCATAATAACTTATTCAATTTTTCTTTTGGTCGTACATGCTTAAACTTAAGCAATGGTTTTAGAGCTTTTTCTCTTTCACTTCTTCTTTCGTGTGGTGCAACATCAATAACTTATAGATTATATAGTACAAATGTTGAGGATATGAATGGTAAAAATCTAAAAAAAAGTTTTAAAGCTAATACTTTTATATTTAAAAACTTAACTAGTGTTCTTCTTAATCACCCTATTAATGAAGAAACACAAATGATGTTAGAAGAATTATTATCTTCATTTGCTTACACTGGTTTTAAAGAAAAACTAAAATCAAAAAACCTTGGAATTATAGACTATTCTGTTTTTAACCCTAAATTAGCTGAGATATTTATTAAAGTCAAACCTACTTTAATTACTACAATTAATAATTTTCATAATGATTATCCTAATCATTTTATGACTAAACTTAAAAAAAAAGAAAAAAATGATGAATATTATCTTATCATTCTAAAAAGTTAGACAACTCAAATAACACTTCAACTGTAGCTTTTGAAATGGGAGAATAACTAGTAAATAACTTTTTTATATGGAATTTATTAATACTAAAATTAAATTAAGTCTAGAGGAACAAAAGTATTACTATTTATCTAGTTGAATTCGGGATAATAAGGATTTAGTAGAAAAACTTTTAAATAATATATTTCAATTTTCATTAGGACAAAAAATATCAATTTTTACAAAAGAGGCGGATTTATTAGAAATGGAAACTATAACATTAGGATATAAAGAAAAATCAATTGTTTGAAAACCTACTAACAAGGTTTTAAAGGTATTACCTAAAATTGGGTCAGTACTTGTTTTACCAAAAAGAATTCCTATGATAGTAAAGCCTAAACCTTATACAAATAGAGTAAATGGAGGTTATTTAATTAATGATGTACGTTTTAATATGGATATTGTAAAACAAAAGTGAAATGTTCGTGAGAGAAGTCAAATCCTAGATATTTATATAATATATGATATAGTAAATAATTTAAGTTCGGTATAATATAAAATTAACACAGAGGTCTTAGATTTTATTGAATTATATGGTAGTGATTATTTCGAAAAAGAATTGATAGATTCTAGTTATATTCATACTTTACTCGAAAAATCTAAGTTAACTAAAAAAGAAAAGGTATAATTAGATAGTTAGAGCTTGCGCCTTAAGTAAAAAAGAACTTCAAGAAAATATACTAGGATTAGCTGAAATATTTAGAAATGTACCTGAATTTTTTTATACCTGTTAATGCAGATTTTAGAGGTAGAATAAACTGTCTTCCAGAATATTTACATTATCAATCAAAAGATTTAGCTAAAGCTTTATTATTGTTTAGTAAACTTGGTAAAATGTCTAAAAAAAATATTACCGCCTTAAATTATTTAAAAATATATGGAAGATCTAGCTTTGGTTTAGATAAATTACCAGCAAATGATAGAATAAAATGAGTAGGGCGCAAGCTCCAAATATAAATAATATAAAAAATTATGGTAATGGTATATTGATTAAACAAGCTAAAAATAAAAAATTTTTTTTAGCTTTTTGTATAGAGTATAATAGATACTTAAAATGCCTAGATAATCATGATATTAGTTGATTTGAGACATATCTACCTATCCTAATGGATGCTACATGTAATGGATTTCAGCATTTATCTTTATTAAGTTTAGACTCAAAATTAGGTCAAGAATTAAATTTAAATGAATCTACTTGGGATGATAAACCTAAAGATTTTTATTCATTCGTAGTTGTTTGTTTTATCGATTATTTAAAAACAGAGCTTTCAGAAAATAAAAATTTAGAGCTTGCGCCTTCTAGAAGAGAGATTCGTATATTAGATTAATTGATATGAAGATTATTAGGGATATTATTAAAAAAGCTATTATGACAATACCCTATAATGTTAGTAGCTTCTCTCTTATTAACTATATAAAAGATGGATTTGTATTAGATGATAGTACAGAATAATGGTTTATCTATAAAGCTAATCCTAGTATACGTCTAAAACGTAGAGATTTTACGATATTGGGTAAAGGGTTAAGAAAAGTACTATACGAAAGATTTCATAAATTAAAACTTTTAGTTCAGTATTTAAACCAAGTAGCTAAAGTTTGTACTTTATTAGAGATTCTCATCATATGGACATTACCATCAGGTTTAGTTGTAAAACAAAGCTATATGATGAGTGATGAGGTAAGGATAAAACCTTTCAACCATTCTAATAAGAAATTCTCTCTGAGAGTTCTAAATAAAGCTAAATTCAATTCAGATAAACAAGTTACAGCTTTTATGCCTAATTTAGTGCACTCATTAGATGCAGCTTCTCTAGCTTTATTATTAGACTTTTATTTTAAAGAATCAACTGATGTTAAAAATATATACACAACCCATGATTGTTTAGCTATACCAGCTAATAAAATGGAATGTCTTGTTAATCTATTAAAATTAACTTATGTTAAAATATACTCTGATGATAAATACCTATTGAAATTATATGAGGATATAAGGAAAAATATCCGTACTACTCAAAATAAGGGTTGTTTTAATGAAGAAACATTAGAAATATTTTCCGACAATTTTCGTGATCCTATAAATTTTCCCGATGTAAAAAAAGTATTAGGTTCAGTACCTTCTGATTTTGATTTTAAAGTATTAGATAAAAGTAGTTACTGTGGGCGCTATATGTAAAGCTCGACATAGGACGCAAACTCATATGCCTAGCCCTACGAAATAAGTAGTAACCTGGGGAGAAAATCGAATTCTCATCTTTAACGTATGAAATTAAGGTTTTACCTTTAAACTACCCGGGCTTAGTTTTTATTATATATATATAAACTCTGTATTACCATTTTTATACAGAGTTTATAATAAAAAAATTTTTTTTATAGCGTAAGCAGACGACTTCGTAAGTATGCAAGCCAACTAAAACTTGGAATAGGAGGAGCTTGTGTCTTTAATTTACTTAATTAAAAATAACAAACGGCCTATACGCATGGTCCTTATTTGCCATAACTACTTACACCTATTTGTATACTATGGGTGCGCAAGCTATGCAAGCACTAAAGAAAATAAAGAAATAAGAAGGCAATACTTAGGTATAATCAAATTGGTATACCCAAGTCTGTGTTAATGCGCACATATATAAATAATACAGGAGGTAATAAACTAAAACATTTCAGGTAAAAACAAAAATTATAAAGTCTTAAAGCTACGGGCGCAAACTCTAAAAAAAAAAAACTAAAAAACTTTTGCCGCATTTTATTTTAATGTAGATCAAGTGCGTCTTTTATATATCCACTTGTTAATACTACAAAAACTTGAGCCTGTATAAAGGCAATACCTAACTCTAATCCAGAAAAAGCAATAATGAAGGCTAAAGGAATTAAACCCAGGAAAAAGAATATAATACCCGATGTCATAATATTATAAGTAAAACCTGCTAAAATATGTAACAGCATATGACCTGAAAGTATGTTTGCAGCTAATCTAAGACCTAAAGATATATTTCTCGCAAGGTATGAGATAAACTCTATTAATACTAATAAAGGTAGTAATCCTAGAGGACAACCAGCTGGTACTAATAAAGAAAAAAATTCTAATCCATGTTTTTGGAACCCTAAAATAGTTGCACCTAAAACTATAGTAAAACTAAGAGCAAATGTTAAAACAAAATGGCTTGTAGAAGCAAAGCTATATGGTACCATCCCAATTAAATTATTTATTAAAATAAATATAAATAAAGCATAAATAAAAGGAAAATATATTTGACCATTTTTAGGATTTATTTGATTTACTACGATACTATGAAGAGTTGCATATAAAGATTCTTGACTTATGGATCAGCTATTACCAATTAATTTATTGTAATTTGTACTTAATAAATTTATAATTAATAAAAAAAAAGCCCCCATTGTTAAATAAAACCCTATATTAGTGATAGAAATATGTAAATTCCCTAAAATAGGAGTATCAATGCTTATTAGATCTTTTATTTCAAATTGAGTTAGAGGACTACTATTATATCTTCAAAAATTAACAGTATTAAATAAAGTATTCATATATCTTTTTTATGTAAATTTAATTTAAAAACCTGATCTATCTATTCTAATATAAGTTTATTATAACAAGCTCCAAAAAATGTCATGAGTGGAGCTTGCGCCTACAATAATGTACTTGGAGGCGCAAGCTCCACTCAGCAGTTCGCTTTTAAGCCAGTGCTTAAAATATTTAGCTTAAATATAAAGCTTGCGCCTTAAATATAAAAAGCACAGCATATCACTAATTAAGTATAGCAGCCGTCTATGTAGCAGTAGTATGCAAACATATGAGCTCGCGCCTTATTAAATATATTTATATAAATATAGAGCTTGCGCCTTCCAGAAAGATCCTAGGATCTTTATGTAATTTTTTATTAATATGGATTAATTTAAACTAAATGTTGTAAATATATTTCTACAAAAAAGGGGTATTTAGAAACTTGTAAGTTAGCAATTTAGAATTAATTATTTAATATAATATTATTTACCGATCGCTCATTCCTTTAATTTTTCTCCATATTATTCCAAATTTTTATCTTTTTAATATATTTTACCCTAAGTTAACTTTTCTAAAAAATCACTATATTTATTATTATATTTAGTCGTGTCGCAGACCATGACCAAATGGGCATTCCTGCCTTTAGTCGATTTCGCATTTCTACATATAGCGCCCCCAGCCTAGTATGGTGCAAGTTCTGCTTGCGTCTGGTAAGTAGGTTGATTTATAGTCATGCTGACTTCGTACACAATACTCATCGACCTAAAATGAATAAAGTAAGCCAAACGACATACAATATATATAAATATTATTTAAAATATTTATGTTTTATATTGGGGTCAATATTTTTTAATTCATTTATAATTTTATTCCCCATATCTTTTTGTTGATCTTTTAAAAGATCAACTAATTTAATATAATCCTTGAATAATTCTTTAGATCTAGGATCATAAACACAATTTGGATCATTATTATTGACCTCAGATATATGTTTTCTAAATTTTAGAGATTGATTATCATATAACTCTAAAGATTTTTTTATATCCTCCAATAAATTATTTAACCTTTCTATATCAGAAGGATTTGTAGTATTAGATGGCATTTCAACCGACATAGATGATAGCCCTCTTTTTTCTAATAAATTATTAGGTACCGGTTTTACAATTTTACCGGGGTATTTAGGAACATTTTCAGGTAAATTTGGGATTGCTTTTTCTACCTCTTTTGGTTTAGAAGATTTACTAGCAAACTCATAAACATGACTTAACGGGTTAGAATCTGAATCAGTACCACCCATCTTTAGAGTATTTCTATCTATTATATTAGCTATAATTTCTGAAATATAATCTATGAAAGATATTAATGTACTTATCTCCATATTTTTAATAGAGATAAAACCTAAGATTACTATTCTAAAATATAGAACAAAATTTAGTGAAATATGTATATTAACTAAAAGATATAAAAGCAGAATAAAATAAACAAATGAAGAGTCACTTTTTTTTAATCAATTCTCTATTAGAGTTATTATTTTAGTAATCTTTATATTAATATAATTAATAACAAATTTAATTAAATTTGCAATAATGCTATATATTCCTGTAAGAAAAGCCATTATTATAAATATATATAATATATTTTCAACAAAACCATTTGTTAAAATTTCGTTTATTCAAAATAAGGGATAGTTACTATTCATAAATAATATTTTTAATATTTATTATTAAGAGAATAAGTACAGACATACGTCTGTACGTCTGTCTGTATGTAATACTAATCATCCGGTAGGTTAATCACCATCATCATCATCCTCTAAATAGATGAGGATGATGACGGCGAAAATAATCTGGAGTACTTAAGAAAGTTATATGCAATATGTAACAACAATTCTCAGGCGCAAGCTCGTCATCTAGCTGTCTATTATCCTATAAGCTATTATAGGATTTAAGAAACCCCAAACTTGTTAAGCAATTACCTTAACAACTACTTATTCCCAAGAATTTTTTTCACCAGAGTTTGCATAGCTTGCGCACCCGGAGCTAATCCCGTCAAAGGGAGCTTGCGCCTAGTATTTTTATTTTTCATGTTTTAATAGTTTGTTTATATCGAGCGAGCACTGCCAATAGTTAAGAAAAGGTCAAAAATTAAGTCATTGATTCAAATCCGGTAGATCCCACCAAATGAAGATTCAACTAAGTCTTAACTAAATGGCATAGCCCCCAAGATGAATCGAACATCTATCATAATATTAACAGTATTATGCTCTACCGTTGAGCTATAGGGGCTTTAAGTGTAAACTTTAATGAATATGTAACTGCAGGCATACAGACATACTTCGTAAGTACGTCTGTAAGACGACGAAGTATGTCTATATATCCTACGTCGATATTATATATAATGCCCGCAGACCAGCAGTAAGCACGTCCAACGCCGTCCTACGTGCATAACCCGGGCATCGTGTTTTACTTTTATACTTTAATTTATTATATCTTTTTTTTAAGTCTCATTTTAACCAGGCGCGGTGCAAAATCATATCGCACCAGCCTTGTAAGAAATAGGAGATTCGAACTCATAGCCTTCCGTGTGTAAAACGGTTGCTCTACCGTTGAGCTAATTTCTTTTAAATTAAGGTAAAAAAATTTTTTTTTAATTATAGAGTGAGGAGGAGTTTGCGCCTCCCTATATATAGCGCCGCATATATACAGACATACTTCGCCCGACGTACTGACGAAGTATCTCGAGCTTGCACCCACCTAAATTTTTCTTTGTTTTATTGTTATAACAATTGATCCCACCATTGCTAGTAAAAGTATAAAACTAGCGATTATTAATCATATATTATAAATAGTATACATTATATTACCTATAGCTGTTATATGATTAAAGTCTATTACAGATCCATCCCATGTTACACTAGTCATAAAATACAGTACATTATTGTATAAATTATTCAAATTATTATCATTTATATTTACATCTATTGTATAAAAATCCTCGCTAAAATAGTTATTATAGAAATTACTTAACATGACAATATCATAAGGTAACATTGGAAATAAAAAATTACTAAATATAATTCCAATAAATATTGTTAAAGGAATACTATTACTAGTATTACTTTGAAGTTCACTTGTTCTAATATTTATTAACATCAAGATAAATAAAAATAATATAGATACAGCACCTATATATACTATTATATATGATAAACCTATGAAATTTAGACCTATTATATTCAAATAAGAGGAAATACCTCCAAATAATAGTATTAAAAATAATACGGATACAATAGGGTTTTTAGTTAAAATAACGTATATTCCTGTAAGAAAAGCCATTATTGAAAATATATCTAATATGTATTCAACAAAACCATTTGTTAAAATTTCGTTTATTCAAAATAAGGGATAGTTACTATTCATAAATAATATTTTTAATATTTATTATTAAGAGGATAAGTACAGACATACGTCTGTACGTGATACTCACCACCCAGTATCATCAACCATAGGGTTATTTATTCCCAGGTGTAGGCTCGAAGTGATCCAAAATATTTAAGAAAGTTATACAGCCAAAGGGAGCTTGCACCTGGAACAAGAGCACTTAGACTCGAACTAAGAAATTAAAGGTTGAAGCTTTCTGTTTTACCTTTAAACTATACTCTTTATGTGTGCTAGGCTGCGCCTTACAAGGAATTTAACTAACGGAAAAGAGGTGACTCGAACACCCAGGTGCTTAAACACAATATTTAGCAAATATCTTACCTTACCTATGGCAACTTTTCCCATAAAGTACGAACTAGACCGGCATCGAACCGGCATCTGCTTCCGTGACAAGGAAACCCTCTACCAATTAAGTTACTAATTCTTAAGTTAAGTTATTAACACTAAATCGAGCTTAGAGCTTGCATACGTACTGACGAAGTATGTCTATATGTATACGGCGCTATATGTAGCGAGGCGCAAGCTCCTCCTCCTCAAAATAAAGTGAGTGTGGTGCGGTGTGGTATGACGTGGCTGCAGGCGACTTCGTACGTACACCGTGCTCCTTCTAGAAAGATAGTAAAAGAGCTTGCACCGTAATTTAATATACGATATGTGAGATTCGAACTCACAAAGAACATTTGGAAGATGGACGTTTTACCAATTAGACTAATATCGCAGCATTAGCTTAATGCTATGTAGGCATACTTATTTAGGCTTTACATGCAAAGGGATCAGCAGTATACTATATGCAATACGCAGTACTACGTATGTAGTACTACGTAAAAAAAATTAAGAATATACATTATAAATAGGATCTACCGGATTCGAACCGATGACCGAATGATTAAAAGTCACATGTATTACCATTATACTAAGATCCTTTTGTATATTGGTGTTAATTTGGAAATGATGAATAATCTACTAAGAACCTCAATAATAAATTGAAACATATAAAAAAAGTCAAACTACATCCACAAAATGTCAATATAAAATACCACCTTCAAAACCTACATGATGGTTGTCAGTTAAATGGTAAGCAAATATTCTTCATAAAGCTACCGCTAAAAATATTGTTCCAATTATCACGTGAAACCCGTGGAAACCTGTACCAAAATAAAAACATGTACCAAAAGCACCATCACTAATAGTAAAAGATGAAACATTATACTCAACTCCTTGGAATACTGTAAATATTATAGCTAGTAATATAGTAATAATAGATCCATATAAAGCTCCTTTTCTTTCCCCATGAATTAAAGAGTGATGAGCGTAAGTTACTGTTGCACCACTAGATAAAAGTATTACTGTATTAAGTAAAGGTAATTCAAAAGGATTTATAGGTTCAATACCTATAGGTGGTCATTGAGATCCTAATTCTACAGTAGGTGTCAATGAACTGTGAAAGAAAGCTCAAAATATAGCTAAAAAAAATAGTGCTTCAGATACTATAAAAAGTATAACACCTAAATTTAATCCTTTTTGTACTGCTAATGTATGATCCCCTAATAAAGTAGCTTCTGATATTATATCTCTAAATCAGAAAGCCATAGATGAAATAACTAATATTAAAGAGATAAAAAATAAATAATAACTATTATTAAAATTATGCATAGATAAAGCAGCACTAGTAGCTAAATTTAATAAACTAACGCTAGTATATAAGGGTCATGGAGATGGAGATACTAAATGAAACGGATGATCTTGAAAATTACTTCTAATTAAATTAGTCATTTTATCGTTTTATTTTTTTTTATTTTTTTACTTGATTTGATTTATTTGTTTTTTTTTTCTGTTTTTTTTTGTTTTGTTTTGTTTTGTTTTGAGCAAAAAAGGCTAGTATATTATTATCTTTTTAATAAAAAAAATTTTTTTTATTTATATAGCAGACATACATACTTCCTCAGTATGTATGTATGCAGTACGCCTAACCAATTTTTATAAAGGCGTGTGTGTCCACCCTTTATAGTAGGAAAGAAAGGAATTGAACCTTCGATGACTTTATTAGTCATTAAGTTTACAGCTTAACCCGTCATACCAACAAACGGGACTCTCCTTATATATAGTATATAATAAATATAACAAGTGATATTTAGAATATATTCCTATATATATATAAAAATCAATCAAAATTTGATTTGAGGATTTTCATAAAAATTTTTATTGTTAAGTATAATAAGTCCCGTGCAACTTCCACTACACGAACCGTATTTCGACTTTACACTAATCAGAGTCACACATACGAAGAGCCCCATATTAAAAAATAAAATCTAGCTTGCACCGTCATCTATTCTTGTTTAATACAGAACAGCAAACTTATTGCGCATACTCCTTTCAGCATGTGACGAGTGGTTAGTACCAATCCGAAGTTATATTCACCGTGTCATGGTGATCCACGATTACTAGCAATTTCTTATTCATATAGCCGAGTTTCAGACTACAATCCATATCTAATTTTATCCTATTTTGGGAGATTAGCTAAAATTCACATTTTTGCATCTCTTTGTTTAGGTACATGTGGCACGTCTATAGCCCACAACATCAAGGCCATGAGGACTTGTCTTGATCCCTTTTATCATAACCCATATACAGGTGAACTGCTTTATTTTATAATTTACAAATAAAGCAAGGGTTTTCGTTAATTCCATGGACCGAACCACAGTTTCACAACATCAACTGAAGACAGCCGTGCAACACTTGTATAATACTTGCATTAATCTATAACCTAAAAGCATAGTTAGCTAAATAATATTTAGCCAGCTATATATCTTAGAGCTTGCGCCTAACACTTAAATTTAGAGCGAGGAGGAGCTTTCGCCGCCCCGCGCCGCTACCTTTAAATAAGTGATGGTAGTAGATAGCATTTTTTTATATTCAAGTTGTGGTAAGGTTTTTCGTGGGTCATCGAATTAAATAACATACTTCACTGCTGGTGTCAGAAACGGTCTAGTGATTTCAGTTCCTGCGTTGCCACATTACTCTTGAGGTGAAATGCTTACACTTTCATTTATAGACTAGATGGTAAAATTTAATACGAGCTTACGCCCTTGTTTGTATTTAACTATATCTAACCTATGGCATTCATAATTGACTGCTAAGACTACTTGGGTATCTAATCCTTTTTGTGACCTAAGCCTTCGTCCTTCAACGTCAGTTTTTATATAAAAGATTGCCTTCGCCTTTACCAGTCCCCTAGGTATTAATGAATTACAACTCTACACTCTAGAGTAAGATCTTCTTATATAAAACTCTAGTAAAATTGTTCCCGTTAAGGCAAATTCTACCGTCTAAGTACCCTTTAAACCTATTTAAGATGAATAACACTAGTCTCTTACGTATTGCCGCGACTGCTGGCACGCAATTGGTCAAGACAAGATGTACATACCGTCATTATAGGTATGTATACAGAATTTTATTCGATAAATCGATTAACTCCATTTTTATGGAGCCATTCTTCCAAGTTACCAGTTCAGCCGTTAGGCCATTGACCAATATTCCTCACTGCTGTACTTCGTTTGCCTTGGGATTTTTTCATCCCCAATGTGGTCGATCAACCTTTCTCAGCTTCGACTAAGAGAATACTAGGCTTGTTAAGCAATTACCTTAACAACTACCTTTCCCCGAGATTTTTTATCTTCATCTAAAAGCGAACATGACCGTTCTTTATTACTATAAAGGATTTGCCTTTACTTTTAGGTAGTACAAAAAACCATAATACTCACCTGTACACCACTTTTAATTAAAAAAACCCCTTTAGAGAGATTAACCTTATAAATAGAGGAGAATAAACCTTAAATTTAAACCTCCTTAATAACCAGTTTTACAGAAAGGAAAGAATAACTTTACTGCAACTGTAAAATTTAATTAAACGTTCGATTAGCATGTGTCAAGTATTTGGACAGTGTTCAATCAGAGCCATCACCAAACTCAACTTTGGTTAAAGTGAGTAAAGGCGAGCTTGCGCCGCGCCTTATTTAACACCACTTTATCAATTAATGATATTATAAATTAAATTAAATTAAATTAAATTACAATAACATCACTAATATATTTTAAGATACTTTAGAGCGAGGAGGGCGCAAGCATACATACATACTGACGAAGTATGTAGAGGAGGAGCTTGCGCTATATATAGCGCAAGCTCCTCGCTATATATAGCGCAGACGAAGTATAAATATCCCATACGAAGACTCAGATATAGCATGAAAAAAAAATCAGGCTGAGTAAAGAAAAGGGGGGCGAATTATCTACTAAATATATTTAAAAGTAAAGCCATAAATATCAGATCAGTAAAAAAAGTAATATAATAACTGTATATACTTTAAAAGTATAAGGATAAATAATGATTCCCATTTTAGACTCGAACTAAAAACCGTAATATTAGAAGTATTCTGCTCTACCATTGAGCTAATGGGAAAAAAAAATAAAAGGTGACTTTTTAGCTAACCAACATATGCCGCCACCCGCATTAATTTTATTAATATTAAACATAAACAGCTATATCTAGGTATATAATATATTATTTACAATTTATAGAGCTTACACCTAAAAAAAAATTTTTTTTTTGCCTTTCGCTAAATATTAGCACTACTTCGTGCTTCGGCGTAAACTCGAAGTATGACGAAGTCGTACGACGAAGTCATACGAAGTACAAATTAAGTAAATAAGCAGAAGTACAAAATTGGCATTTTATAAAATAAAGTCCAAATTTATATTTTACCTAAATACTCTATTGTTGAAGAATAATTAAACCTTGTCATAGTTATTACCTGTCTACTATCAATTTTCAATGCACTTTTACCTAATTCATAAACAAAACCTATAGTTATAATAGTTATAAACCCTAATAATATAATTAAACCGTAAATATTATTGACATACTCACTAACAGCAAAAGGAAAAGTTAATAATATTTCTAAATCTAATAATAAGTATACTAAAGCGAAAATAAAAAATTTAACACCAAATTGTGTTCTATTTTGCCCTAAAAAACTATGAAAACCACATTCAAATATGCTATATTTCTCTTGATAAGGATTATGAGGAGCAAATATTAAATTAATAAATAAAAAAAGTAAAGCAATTATAGATACAAATAAAATAAATAATGTCATACTACTCATTTAATTACTAAATAAAACTTGTACCAATATGGTACCCATACTTAATCATTCTTTATTCATAAATATAAATAATAATATTACCAATGTAATTATAGAAATTGTAATAGAAAAAGGGCTAGATATAAGTGTAATTCTACCCTTAAAATCCCCAGCTTCAAAGATTAAACCCTTTTTAAATAAAAATTCACCTATAGAAGGATTTATACTATGATCAGGTAAATAGAAAAAAATTTTTTTTATTATATTTAAGTAATAAACTGCACCAATTACACTAGTAAGTATTGCAATTAAAGTTAAGAAAATATAACCATTATCTAAAGCAGCACTTAATACCATCTGTTTGGCAAAAAACCCTACTAGAGGTGGTATACCCACAAAAGAGAAAATTGTGATAGCTAAACTTAAAGATAATAAAGGATTTATATAGAAATACCCTTTTAATTGGCTAATTACTTGTATTGGAGAGTTATTTTTATCTAATAAATCTTTATATTCTTTATTTGTTGTTATATAACCATATAAAGAAAACCCTATAGTAATTATTATAATAAACACATTTAAATTACTTATAGAATATTGTATTAAATAAAATATAAAAGCTTGTGTTGATTCTATACTACAACCACTTAAAGCTAATAATATAAAACCTACATGAGAGATAGTACTGTACGCAAGTAATCTCTTAATTCTAAATTGTGTCAAACCAACAACAGTTCCAATTATTAATGAAAAAAGAGAACTTATTAATAAAAGGTATGTTCAACTAAATTCTGATAAATAATTATTTGTATGATAAACTAATTCTAACAAAAATATAAAAATAGAAATTTTAGCTATTATAGCCACAAATGTTGTAACTATAGTGGGTATAGCATCATATACGTCAGGAGATCAAAAATGAAAAGGTGCTGCACTTACTTTAAATAAAAACCCTATACTAAATACTAGTAAAGCAAAATTTAAATAATATGATTTATACCATGAAGTTAAAGCAGGCATATCCGCAGCACCATCTTTTACATCACTTATACTATTAAGTATATAAAGCCCATCCAGACTTGTAGTACCAGAATTAATATATAATAAACTTGTACCTAATAAAATAAAGCACGAGCTTAAACCACCTAATAAAAAATAAATTAAACCCCCTGCTGTAGATAATTCAGAATTTCTATAAATAGTACTTAATAAATACAAGCCATAACTTTGCAATTCAATAGAAAGAAATATAGAAACTAAATCATTCGTAGACATTAAAAAGACTGCTCCACTGATAACAAATAATAATATTAAAGGATATTCGATAATTTTCATATGTTCCCCCATTTTATTAAAAATTTTGGTTCTATAATTTAAAAATTTTTGATAAATTATATCTTTTAATGATGAATGTTCAGGTATTCAGGCTTTTCGGGGGTAGAAACTCGTTAATTGTAATATTAATATACTTAAAAAAAAAATAAATATATGAAATATTAATGTTATATTAGTAATATGTAATAAACCTCCATGTAGCCCAATACCTTTATTAATTATAGACAAACTCATTGTATCATGTAAAATACAATAAATCAAATCTATAAGAGCAATTCGGTTGAAGTTAACCGACATATCCTGCCTTAAAGTAACGGCATTCGACAGTAATAATCCTATTATACTTATAAATATCATAAAATAAAAAAAAAAATTAAGGCTTTATTATTTTAAGCAAGCTTGAACGGCTAATAATTAGCGAGCTTGCTTAAATAATAAGCAACGATGTGATGCTCTTTACTGTTATAACTCAAATAAATACGGCGCATACGTACGGTGACATATATGTATGTCTGCCACCACCTTATATGGCGAAATCGTGCAAGCTCCTATAAAAACATATAAAAACTCCTCATTCTAAAAATCAACCAACCAATCAACCAACCAATCAGCCAACCAATCAACTAACCTGGGGAGAAAATCGAATTCTCATCTTTAACGTATGAAATTAAGGTTTTACCTTTAAACTACCCGGGCCTACTTTATTATATTAGAGCTTGCGCTCACGCGAGGAGGAGCTCGCGCGACGTAGTATGCATGACGGTATGTATGCATACTACGTCGCGTACAGATGACGAGCTATAGATCTATATATATAGCCGTACGTATGTAAGCCCAGCACCCTAAATATACAAGGAGTACGTAGTACGTACGACTTAGTTATACTAGCGTAAACGTCGCAAGAAATCGTGTGCAGGTAGTGCTAGTCCTTAGCGTAAGGAAAAAAGGATAGGGAGCGCGGTGCTATATATAGCACCGCGCTCCTCCTCCTAAAAACAATAAAGGGACAATACTCTGATTTGAACAGAGAACCTACTGTGCCACATACAGTCGCTCTACCTATTGAGCTATATTATCCTTAAAATAATAAGAGCGAGGAGGAGCTTGTTTGCGCTATATATAGCGCAAGCAAGCTCCTTCTCAATATTAATATTCTCATATTTTCCGTGTGGTATATATCGCGCACAAGCTCTATAAGCTTTAGAATATTTATTATATAATAAATACGAGGTTTATTTTTTTTTATAACTTTAGCACGCGAAGCTGCGAAGCCACAATTGCAGCTTAAAAATAAGTATATTATAGCAATAATTAGAGCTTGCGCCTAAGTAACGTATAAACATAGCACTACTAACCTAATTATAAATTTTCTGAGCTTGTGCGCGCGATATACCGCTCGAAAAATGCATTTAATCTTTTTCGTGCGGTATATCGCACGCCCCCCCCCCAGACATACTTCGCCAGGACGCAAGCTCGGATAGATAAAAATTATGTTGGAGTGATTCGAACACTCAATTGTAAATACCAAAAATTTATGACTTACCCATTAGTCCACAACATACTCAATAAAGAGCTTTAGCTTTAGTAGCTGCAGCCTAAATTTTCTATATATTATAAAATATAGATGACAAGATTTGAACTTGTACAGTCGTTAAACCAAACCGTCCTAAGCGGCTCCTGTCTACCATTTCCAGCACATCCATTATATTTTATGCCTAAGGTAAGACTTGAACTTACAACCAAAGCAGCTTCAATGCTCTGCTCTACCAATTGAGCTTCTCAGGCTTATGGAGAAATCAGGAATTGAACCTGAAAATCCGACGTGCAAAGTCAGCGTTTTACCAAATTAGACTATATCCCCTTATGTGCAGACGACTTCGTCGTACGCTTAAAATATTTAGCGCAAGTAGCAACATCTCAACCTTGAGGAGGAGGAGGAGCTTGCGCTATATATAGCACCCAGAACTATATAATATCCGAGGAACGACTTGAACGTTCACGGCTATTAACCAGCAAAACTTAAGCTTGCACTGTCTACCATTCCAGCACTCGGATATAATAAAGATATAAATAAGAGCAGCCTTACATTTTATGGCGCCCGACATACTTCGTCAGGAAGCTTGTGTGCCCAGCGCTATATGTCGCACCAGTCTAAAGCGCATGCTCATATTACATATTAAAGGAGGAGGGCGCAAGCTCGAGGAGGAGCTTGCGCCGCTATATATATCGCTATATATAGCGCCGCATACTTCCTGTGGCGTAGCCGCCAAGCCAGCCTGAAATCTATATCTATATACAGATGCGGGTAAAGGATTTGCACCCTTGTCTTTTGGGCATGAGCCAAAAATGTTTCTATTACACCAACCCGCATTATTAAGAACTTTTGCTGCAGACGACTTCGTCGTACACTTAAAAGTTAAAGCGCACGACGAAGTCGTCTGCAGCAGAATATGCAGCCATAAGGCTAAAGTGACTTGAACACTTATAATTACTGTTATGAGCAGTACGCTCTACCAATTGAGCTATAGCCTCAATAAAAAGAATGACGGTGCTGGGTATACATACGTAGGGTTATATATATAACTCGTTGTATGTAAACCTCCGCGCCTGACGTAGATATATTTATACTTCGTCTGCTGTATATATAGCGCAAGCTCCTCGATATACTTCGCCATTATGTATGTACGCTTGCGCCTACCTAATAGACTAGGCAGGAATCGAACCTGCGATGCTAGCATTGAAAGAGCTATGTCGTACCACTTGACTACTAATCCTTATAACTCCTAGCCGGGTGCAAGTATCGCACTTACTTCTATTGATTACAAAACAATTGCATTCCTTTTATGCTAACTCGGCTTTAAATAAAATATATCAATTATATAGTTTACTATAAAATTAGTACTTAATACCTTAAAATCTCTAGATTCTTGCAAATTAAGCCTAATGACGTAATATTATATTACGTATATTTAAGAAATATCCCAAGACAAGCTTCGTGCCTATATGCTTTCAGCACTTATCTTTGACTAACTTAGCTTTCCTGCCATGCTTATGTTATTTATTTAGTTAGTGACTATAACATCCCATTTTCCTTTTTTTTCTTTCGTACGACGTCGAAAAAAAAGAAATTAATACAAGGCACATAAACAACAGGTAAACCAGAGGTTAATAAAATTGGCATACCTTTTGGGTATACAACAGTACCCCATGTTCCTTTCGTACAAGATTAATCCTTGTTATATTCTAATTCCCTCTAGAAGATAGAAACCATACTGTCTCACGACGTATTTAACCCAGCTCATGTAACTTTTTAATCGACGAACAGTCGTACCCTACATAGTTTCTGCATCCGTGAGGATAAGTTAAGCCGACATCGAGGTGCCAAACCGCGCACTCATTATGTACACTCTTGCGCAAATTAGCCTGTTCAACTTGTTATCATTTTAATTTATTTCCATTTTTTACAAAAGGGTTCAGACTATTTCTTCATTTCTTATTTTTTTTTCACCAGATGGGGCTCGTACCTAAAATTAATGTACGAGTTTACGCCCTAAATACAAACCTATTATTTTCCGCTATTTTTTTTTTATTTATAGCTTCCACATTGCTTTTTAACTTAAAACTCTTCCTTTATTCATATATAATTTTATATTACGTATTTCTTTTAAACCTACTTCAGTTAAATGTTCTTTGTTTTTTAACATTACATAAGCTTGTCTAAAAAGTAGATAGTCTTCAAATTTTTTTGTAACTAGAGGATATTTATCAAAATGATTTATAATCAACTCTAATTCTTTTAAAGACTCAAATTTAATTTGACTATTTTCATCCGTTATGATAGTTCCTCCATTAAAGAATTTTTTAATTTCATTTAATATATGTAAATCCCGATTATGTAACTCAATTTTAAAACGTAATTTTATAGCTCAACTAGTAGAACGAGTATTATCATTATAAACTGTTATATTAAATGAACCTTATGCATCAGAAAATCCTGTGACAGCCCATGAATTTATACTCGTATTAACTGAACTATAAGTAGCTGATGTAGAATAAGATTTACCTGACACTCAACCTTTTACTGCAAAAGCACCAATCCGACGTTTATACGCTAGTATTGAATAATCAATATTAGGTTTAACAAAACCTCTCATATTTATAGATGATAATCCTTTATATGAAGAATCAATGTTTTTCAAACCTCCTTTCCACCTTACTTTAAATTGAGATCTATCTGCTCTATATCGTTTAGTTAATCTACCTTTAGCTTCTAATCTTACACCGCCCATATTTTTATAATTTATAGAATTAAAAATTATTTCATATATTTTTAAATAATCTTTATTAAGGCACTGGTGTGAAGCTGCTGCTGTGGCAGCGGCACTCATAACGTTATAAAATAACTTATTTAAGAATTTAGATAAATTCTTATCGAGCTTGCCCCCTCTAAGTATATAACTTATTTTAGTATTTAGATATTTATTTTCTAATAATTTAAAATCTATACCTTTTATATGAAAACTTTTTTCTATTATTCTATTTACTTTAGGTAAAACTACCTTATTTAAAATAGTATCCATCGTTCTTAATATATTAGCTCTTCTATTTTTTAATTTAGATAGTAAAATATTAGTGAAAAAATCACTATGAAATACCACCGATCTAATATTTACAATATTAAATTCAACTTTCTTATTATAATATTTTACTATAAAATTTTTCAATTTATATAAAAGTTTTTCTTCAAATTTATATTTATTAAGATTTAGTCTTAATTTATATTTTCTAAGAAGTCTTAAGTTTTTAATTAAAAAAGATTTAGTTAGAGTTTTTTCATATTTAAAAATTTCTTGCAGACTTCGTAGGGCTACTGGTTGGTTATCAGCTTTAGCTAAATCCTTAAAATCAGAGCTATAGCTTGTTTGCATATCCTCCGAATTAGAAGCAGCCAGACTTCGTGTGCAGCCACCTTCCTTCTTATATAAAATAACTGCAAATTTAGCCATTAAATTAAAAAGATTTTTGTTTAATTTTTTTATTTTTTTTAATAAAGATATTTTTTCTCTGTTATAGACATATACAGTTATAACTGCTTTATTATTAGTATGTTTTACTTCTGCCTTACTAGCAAATATTTTATTTAATGAAATACTTCTAGTTTTATATGATCTATATTTATTATATAAAAATTTAGGATTAAAATACAAATTAAAAAAACTTTTAATTAATAAATTAATATTTAAATCATAAATAGGCATATTTTTTATATTATTTTTATTAAATACATAAATACTATTTTTTCATTCCCTAGATACAGGGGGAAAGTATCTTTTTCCTACTTCAGATTTACTTTTAAAAGGTATTTTTTTATTATCTTTATTAAGAGCTTGCGCCAAAAAAATAGATAAAAACTTTGGAGTTTTATTATTCATGCTATGTATAATTTATTATATTTTTTTACATATTAAAAAAAAAAGAAAGTTGGGTATTAATAAAGGATTATTGTTAGCATTACTCACCTTATAGTCGTTGAACGATTTTATCTTTATGTAAAGCAGCTAGCTGCTTTATAATGCTGAGATAAATTTCGCTTCAAATTTACTTTTTTTCTAGAGCGAGCTGTATACAGCTATATATCACCCCAGCCTTAAAAGTAATTTTTGAAATTAACCCAATATATTATCAATTATTTATTGCGTACGTAAGCCGATTTCATACTTCGTATGATATTTATGCAGACATACTTCTGTACAAATATCCCTAACGTAGTATGTATGTCTATACGTCTGTATGTGGACTTCGTATACATAAATATAAATATTGAAGGACAAACATCCCTAGCGTAGCTTTTCCAATAATCCAAGATCTCTCCTTTTTGTATCTTGTGATCCTATGCCCCGCTTACGCGACTGTAAGATTTGTTGTTAATCAAACAGTAAGGCAAGATTAAGCCATTAAGCTTTATAAGTAACAAACATTTTTATTATTAAAAAGCTTACACTTAAAATAATTTAAGCGTAGCATACTTCAGGCTTAGATTTAGCTTGCGCTAAATATTTTAAGCACAGCAGCACTAAATAATAACTATAGTAAAATATTAGAGAGGTGCAAACTCGAGGTGCTAGAGCTTGCGCCATAACTTGTGCCTCGAGCTTGCGCCTATCTCATAATATTTACTTTATTACGTCTAATTTCACTATAAATAAAATCTTACCTCCTAATTTCATGGAAATTATATTGCAAAAATACATATATAATTTTTATACTGTACCCAAGGACTATATTATAAATGAATCGAATTCATTCATATTATATTCTATGAATAGAACATACATGATTAAATATAGGATTACTATAAAAAATTGCAAACATAAATTTTTTTATTATTAGACACACCCATTTACTCTTTATGGGGTCTGTGCCCCGCATAAACTGTCTCCTAACAATTGTTCTACCTTATAAATACGTATTGTATTGGTATGAGTAAACTACGAAGTTCCTAACTTCGTAATTTTATAGTTCGTAAATTAGTAACTTCATAGTGAGGTGTCAACTAACTAGCGGTGCAGCTATGTAGCTGCGCCACAAAATTGCCTTATCACACCATACTGATACGTATTTTGACGACGAGCTATATATAGCGCCGTCCTTGTAGTTTGATTTATTTATTTCGGTTGACTTTCTTATTTAGTTCCGCATATAGCTACACTGATTTCCATACTAGCACGTTTAGTAGTGTATAGTATAAAAATCTAAGATAAATTTAAAATAAATAAATTATAATATGATGGAATAATAAAGGTGTTTCAATTATATTTTATCAATTACCTTATACACTCAGAATAGCCGGGATCATATTCAATAATTAGTAACAGTAAAGCTGCATAGGGTCTTCTCGTCTAACTAGAGGTAAGCAGTATCTGCACTGCTATTCCAATTTCACTGAGTCAATCATAGAGACAGCTGTTGTATCGTTACATCATTCATGCAAGACCGCATTTAACGGCCAAGGCGTTTCGCTACCTTAGGACCCTCACGCTAAGGCCGCCATTAACCGGGGGTTCCTCTAAGACCATACTTTTATCAATATAGTTAATTCGTTAACCAGCCGGCATCGGGCAGAGATCACACTCAATACCTAGATTTTCATCTTTATGCAAAGTGCTTTGTTTTAATTAAACAGTCGTACAACAATATTTCATGCTTCTTCCTTTTTACTCGTATTAATCGAGACTAATGAGCCCTCCTTCAACTTGTTATCAGTTATTAAGGCGAAAGCTCTAATTAGAGCTTGCGCCTTAACTTTAACTTTCCATATTTTACAACATGGTTCAGACTATGTCTTCATTATCTATTACCGTTTTCGCTAAAATTTTCTATTATAATGTTCCTGTACACGACTAGTGAATTGAGAGCTTGCGCCTTATGTGATATAAATCTCATATTCAAGGGTTTTATTTTTCTTAAGAATCAGGAGTTTCTTCATCCCTGCAAATAATCTTATCGGTTAATGTTTTATCTGTAAGTTTATTTGTAGATAATCTTGCTCCATTCATTCCCTCTGAAAGCCTTAATAATAAAATTTTTACTTCTTCATTATCAATGTGTGCTTTGCTAAATAATTTGTTACAAATAAAGCAAAAGCTTTTAAAATCCTCCTTCTTTCTAGAATAAAATTCTAATTTGCTTAAAAACACATTAAAATAATTGTGTAAAAAATCAATTCCTGTGATTTCTAATCTCACGGAAGGTTTACTATTACCCTTAGCCTTACGATCACGTATTTTAATTCCACCTTTAGAAGGTAGATTTAGAGGTTGTGTCGCATCAGCTATTAGTTGGATACGTAGCATCAAATATTCACAAATATCTATTAAAAGGGGTTTTTGAGCTGAAGTTAACTCTAATTCAAATTTAGGAGTTAACCCCCGTGTCTGTACGATGAAACTACCCTCCCCTTCTATAAACCCTAATAACTTATAATCAGTAATTACGCGTTTATAATTGACAGGTAGAGTAGTAGATGCACGTTTTGTATTATGGTTGGCCCGTATCTCTTCAATTTTGGTCTTCAAAGATTCAGTGACTGAATCTGAACGATCAAAGTATAAAAAGAAAGCCTCCCTGAAATTAATATAATCTAAATACTTATCACCCATTAATTGAAACTCGTCCAATAAATCGATGAGAATACGTAGTTCCTTTTCAGAACCTACCTCAAAGGAACAAGTATTATATTTAGGTCTTAGTACTACTCGTCCCACACCTAGTATGTGACAAATAGTCCTTAAAACGGCTTCATCGTCTATGTGTAATTTAATTACAAACTCAAAATAATAACGAATTTTATTATTAGACATTATTTTACGTTTTATGTGAAAACACCCTTCAGCATCTATAAACCCAGCAACTCACTCATAAAAATTTTTATTTACTTGATTCTTCATTTGTTGGACATTATTTTATTTGCATATTACAGGTAAAGATAAGTTGGGTTTTAAAAGGCGATTATTGCTGTATTACTCACGCCTTAGTCGTTGAACGAATTTATTGTTTTTTTAGAGCTTGCATTGCCCCGACGAGGAGCTTGCGCCGCGCCGTCGGGACTACAAATACTAATAAACTTCGCTTCAAATCTACTTATCTAGAGCTTGCGCCTATGTTAAAAGTAGTTTTTGAAATTTTCCCAATATATTACCAGTCAATTTTAAGTGTTAATACTTAAATTACTGGAGGACAAACATCCCTAAGTTACGGTAGTTAGTTTGCCGAGTTCCTTTATGATTGTTACCTCATTACGCCTTCGTATTCTCTACTAGCTTACTTGTTTCAGTTTCTAGGTACGGTACTTCCTTCTCCTATTTCCTTAATTAAGCGAGTGGTACTACGTACTACATGCTGGCTTGACTACGCAGTAGTTTGCATGCATGAGTAGTGTCACCCACTTAGTTTTATAAAGAAAATCAGATCGGTTACTTTTTTTTCCAGCACATTTTTCACTCCCTACAAGGCGCGGTTGCAAGCTCCTCAAAAAAAATAAATTTTTCGAGGTGCTTGCCCGTGCCTTGAAGGTTAAATGTTGTCTAAAGTAATTAGATTTTCTCATCGCAATAATATAAGTATTATCAACTTAGAGGCCGTTACTTTTTTAAAACTCTTTCCATAAGCTTTAGGCGAGAGAGCTTAACATATAATATAATATAATATTATATTATAATTTACATAGCCCTTCTTTTTTGTTACTCATGTCACCATTATCACTTGAGTTGTCCTATATTTTTCTTTAAAAAAGAAAAGTCAAATATTAACTCAACGTTCTGCTACCCCACAAAAATGACCATAATTTAATTTATTATGGTCATTTGTGGACAAAGTTTCGGTATATTATTTAGATCCGATAAATTTTCGATGCTTTTAAGATTTAACAAGTGCTCTGTTACGAGGTCTTTAAAATATGGCTGCTTCCAGGCCTATCTTCTTGTCGACTTATATAAAAACCCTCTTAATTTCACTTAATAATAATTTTGGAACCTTAACTATTTCTTTGTTCTGGGCTGTTTCCCTTTTGACATACAACCTTAGCATTCTATGTCCGATAATTCAAGAACCATCTTTGTCATTCCGAGTCTACATACTCACCGATAAAATCTTCACGATCCCCCGATGTATACAAATAAAATGTATTTCATATAAATAGATAAATAGCGAGGAAGAGCTTTCGCCGCGCCGCGCCTTACTTATCCATATGAGAATATACATATTGTCTGAGATAAAGTTCTGTACCTACTAAGATGTTACTTAAACTGCCTACTTTTATAGGTTTCGCAGAAAACCAGCTATCCTAGTCAGTGTTGTCTTTCACTCGCTTACCATAGTTCTTCGGATATCTTTGCAACGATAACCCGTTCGGACCTTTATAGCCCTGACTATAGTAAGATCACTAGGCTTCGGGTCTAACTTTAGACACTATTCATTATTTTAATGATCGGTTTAACTATGCATGTCATCTATCAAATCAAAAAGGTTCATAAAGAACTTGAGGTTACCGAATTAGTTTAGTATTTAAACTAATTACAACTAATTTATCTAGATCTCTATATACTTATCCACTAACGAAGCTAGTAGATACTTATTAGTATTTTAGAAAAATGGAGACTAGTAGGTACCTTAATATCCTAATATACTTGCAATCTTCAAATCAAGATAATTAGCTCGCATCTAATGTTAACTTGGTGACCCATTATGCAAAAGGTACGCTCTTGCTTTTTATTATCAGCTTGAGCTGCTTATAAAACTACTATTTCAAAAAAATTTTCCCTCACGGTACTTTTCACTGTCGCTCATGTATTATATTTAGCCTTTGAGGAAGGTTCCCCATAAATTCAAACAGCTTTTAGGCCATTTTACTTATTTATATAGGCTACTCTATTTTAGTTCACACTAATCATAGAATCTCGTTTGATTTTTTTTCCTGAAGTTAATAAGATATTTCAATTCACTTCGTTTATTAAATAATTTCTCTAAGAGTTCATATGTTTTATTCATGTACATAAGTTAAATTTCTCTCTTTAATACATAGCACGTATTTCCATAATAGTCTCTTTATATACTTGTATATCTTAGATATAATATAAAAGATATATACAATTCATTTATATTTTTATAATTTCTACAATAAATTAATACTGTATTTATACCCTTAGTATAGCTATAATGAGGAGGAGTTTGTGTCACGCCACGCTTAAAGGCGCAAGCTCTAACTTAACTTAAAAATTTTTTTTCCTGCCAAATACAAACATGTGTTACACAAGGAGTAAATATATCGGGTTACTGTGACTCGAACACAGAATAATCCCATCCCAAATGAGATGTCGTAACCAATCTGACTCTAACCCGTAAAAATATAAAATTTAGAGCTTGCGCCCTGCACCTTAGTCAAAGAGAGTTTGTACCCTAGTACTATATAATGAAGGTAAAAACTATAAACTAATCAAACCGTGATACATACTTCGGCCCGCCTACTTCTGTATGCAGGCATACTCCTCAAGAGTGAAGGTACGCCTGCATACTTTCTAAGGAGTGTACTTCATTTCATATGGAACACAAATAAATAAATAAAGAGATGGGCTTCGGCTCCTCGCCCTTCAGTTTATAATTTTAATATAGGTAGAGCTTGCGCATGCAGAGAATATGGGATTCGAACCCATGATGGAGATTAACCATAACTAATCTCAAGCTAGCCACCTTAAACCACTCGGTCAATTCTCTTTAACCCCTGAAATGTAAATAACGTACAACCATAATATTAATTATATTAATACTATACCGCCATACATACTTCGTCTGCTTTATATAAAGCATACGAAGTATGTAGAGAGCTTGCAGACGAAGTATAAATATCCGCAAGCTTTAAATAATTAACCTTCTTTGATTCCTCAGCGGCTCGAACGCTGATATTATTCTTATCAAAAATACACTTTAACCAGTTAAGTCAAGGAATCTTATAAATAGGCAGGCTTCTAATCCCTCCGGGATATGAAGTAGAGTTCTAAATGTTTCCTGCTACAGTGAACTGACTATAATCACCCGCCTCATTAAAAAGACTAGACGAAGTATGAATTATGCATACTACGTCGCGCGGATATTTATACTTCGTCTGCAAGCTCTCTACTTCGTCTGCTTTATATATAGCGAGGAGGAGCTTTCGCCGCGTCTATGTATGTAGGCCAGCCAGCCAGCCTACTAAACTAAACTAAATTTAAATTATGAATTACAATTTAATATTACAACAACATCACTAATATATTTTAACATACTTATTATATAATAACGTTACGTTACATTGCTAACATATTTTAATATAACAAATATATTTTAACCTATAAGATTAATTATTAGTATTATTACATTTGTGTGAGGAGGAGCTTGCGCCGCGCCTATGTATGTAGGCCAGCCAGCCAGTCAGCCCGTCAGCCCGTATATTAATGTTAAATTATGACTATGCATACGTACTACGCACTACGTACTACGCACTACGTACTACGTACTAATCATAGTACCCTACCTACCCTCTACCCTGGATAACTGGAGCTAAATCGATTAAAATCCCATTTCATATTCAAATATGAAATCAAAATATTAAAAGTATTTTATTTAAGGGTAATAGAGGTTAACTATAAAACATTAACAGGTAAAATATTATAACTATATAATATACAAGGAAGTAAAACAATTAAAGCAAATAATAAAGGTAATAAAACCGTTCAACAAAAAGCCATTAATTGATCGAAACGTATTCTAGGAAAAGAAGCTCTTACTCATATAAAAAGAAATATTAAAATAGAACTTTTTAATCCTATAGTTAATCCATATATTAATCCTTCTATAATAGAATTATTAACAAAAATTTCTTTATAGAAATAATAAAATATATTAAAAAAATTAAGATCAATAAATCCTATATTAAAAAGGATAGAATAAAAAAAATTAAAGACATCTAAACTATTTATTGACAAATAACCACCTAAAAATAAAATACTTGTAAGTATACACATTAAAACAATACTTCCGTATTCAGCTAAGAAAAAGAATACAAAAACTACTGCAGCATGTTCTGTCATAAATCCACTAACAAGTTCTGATTCCATATGTAATGTATATAAACAAGAAGATTAAAACTTGATCTTATTATTTATTATTTACTTTAAACCTATACTGGTTTTTGTAAATAAGGCCTGAATTTAAATATTTCCCTACTGTAACTTTAGATATATTGTTTGAGTAACTCAAAGGATAATTCAATATTATTTTGAAATTTTGCAATTAAATTATCATCTAAATCATATATACCTACTCCGTAAGGATGTTTGCTCATGCTATTACTTATCTTTTTCTTTGTTTCTTCACTATGTAACTTACCGTACATAGGATTTAATTCTCCAGGTTTACTAATCAATTTTAAGGTTTCCTCTGTATGTTTCTTACCATACATAGGGTGATTAGATTTATCTTTAAACCTATTTAACATTTTTAACTTAGCTTCATCTGTATGCTTATATCCTTCAATACTTGTAGCTGTTCTCATAAAATTATACAAGCTGTCAAAAGGATATTTTTCAATATAACTTGTTTCTAAATCAGTTAAAGCTTTATGACTTACTACTTTACTGTGATAAGTAAAGTACTCATATACGCAAAAATCAAATTTATTTAAACCATATTTTAATATGGCATTTTGTAAAGCAATATTAGATTTTTTACCAGCAAGATGTTCAATAAGTCTTAAATACAAATCTTTAGCACTACCTATATACCTTTTATTATTTACTGTATTTATAAAACAATAAATACCTGCTTTCTTTCTTAATATTTCAGCATAAGAAATAATTACTTCGTTATTATCTAAATTACTAAAAATTTTTAGAGGTAAAGGAGTAGATATAGGATCTGGAGATGAATCAGAATAAGTAGAATAGTATCTTCGTGCATTAATTAAATGTTTACGAAGGTAATTATTTGTTTTGCTATTATTATAGCTGAGTAAACCTAATCCCTATACATACTTCTTACATTCACATGCAAGGTTGGACTATATCTTATTAAGTACAATATTTTTTACTTAATTATTGCGTATAGTCTCTGAGGATCCTACTCGTAACTATTAAAATATTAATAAATTACTTTGGTTTCCTGCTGATTGTCTTCGATCTTAGATCGAGGGTTTTCCAGCATATAGCAATTTTTTACGAGACCGAATCGTATTGTTTACTCAATAGCCTCAGCTAAATCAATATTTATACTATCTTAACGCTAATCAAAAATCTATAACCTAACAAAAAAATTAAGATACCTCGGCCGTCACCAAAAAATTTATTATTTAGAGCTCTCCATACATACCACTAACGTAGTATAGTAGAAGGTTAAAGAATAAAAAACGGTGGCTGAGGGTAGGCTGGTAGCCCTCGAGAGTAAATAAAGTTTAGTTGTAACTATTATTAGTAATTAAATGCCAGTCCTGCGAAGTACATACGAAATACTGCATTAAATATGGCCATTACCGTGGTAGTTATTTACCTTTATTACTTTCATCGTCCTGTTTTTTGTTTTGATTTTCTTTGATGTATTTATTCATATTACTTTGAATATTTTGAATTTTAGCAAATTCTTCTGCAGTTCACTGACGAGTTTTTTTACTTTTAATCACATTGGCAGCTTCAATAAAAGATAAGAAATCAAAAACTTTAGCACTTTGAAGTGGATATTTTTGAAAAAAAGGTATAATTATGTTTTCTAACAACTCGAATTTATTTAACTTAAAGTCAACAGCATCGGTGTTTCTTTTTTTAACACTACCACAATCAAAAAATGTAACTATTCTTTCCATGAGAGTAGTATCTCGACTATGTTGTGTTATTTGAAAATGTAATCATACTTTGTAACTAGTGCTAAGTATTGATGGTGCATCTGAAGACTTTTTCTCTACTGTAATTATATTAAAACTACCTTCCCCATCTATGAATCCTACTAATCATTCCGGTTGGATTTTTCTTTCTGGAACTTCAGGTCTCATTACTGGTACTAAGTTAGGATATAATTCTTTTAATTCCTCTGATATTCCTTTATTCAGATAATATCTAAGGTTAAGAATTTTTATAAATCCTTGTTCACTTAAAGAAGATTCATTTTTTATAATTAAAATAATTTGCCTAAATAATTCGAAATCCGCAAATTTTTTAGTTAATAGAGGATAAGCTTCAAAATGCGGTATCAAAATATCTACAATATCACTAAGTTTTCTAATAATATACTTAGCCGTATTTTTCTCAAAACTTATAGTTCCTACTCCTCCAAAATATTCTTTGATACGATATAATATATCTAGATCTCGGGCATTTAATTTAATTTGGAAAAAAGGATCTAATCTTCATCCTAGTTTGTGGCCCTTAGCTTTATAGATCTTAATACCAAAGGAACCTTCCCCATCTGTGAAACCTGTTATTCATTCAGGGTGTAGTGAACTATCTTTGAGAGTTAAGGAACTATATAATTTTATGAATGTTTTAAAGTTTACCTTTCCAGATGCATAGTGTAATTTGTAAAATGTACGTAGTGTACTAAAATTATTGTAAATATTCCTTATAATAGTGATATTATAAATATAATTAATAATTATTAATCTAGTAATTGAAATAAATACGGTTGTAATATAATAATAAGCTAAGATTATATGATATTTTAAACCAGCCTCTGCGAGATCGAACGGGGCTCTGTTTGTTTCAGCAACAGAACCTATAAAAAATATAATAAATACAGGCAATAATGGAAATATATTCCAAATAGCTCTTTGAGATTCTATATTAACACTAAGATTTAAACTTCCAGTTAGCATAATTACTAAAAGTATAGCAGAACTTAAAACTAATTCATAACTAATCAATTGAGCTGTACTTCTTAAGGATCCTAAAAAAGCATATTTACTATTAGCACTTCATCCAGCCAATAGTATACCGTACGTGGCTAATGAAGATACAGCTAAGATATAATAAATACCTAAGCTAAAATCATTAATAGCTAGACCAGGTCCATAAGGTATTACTGCATAACCTAAAAGAGAAAAAATTAATGTAATAACAGGACCTAAAAAGAATAAGATTATGTTAGCTTGTGTTGGTGCTACATATTCTTTTAATAATAGTTTTAAAGCATCGGCAAAGGCTTGAAGTAGTCCATAATACGAATCTCCCCTTTTAATCATGTATAAAAAAAAATCATACTGTAGATTTAGGCAGGGGCCTTCTCCCTGAATAATAAAAATATTATCCATTTAACAGAATATTATATAAATATTCCTGTATCCTTTCGGATAGGGTCTGACTATATCTTAAGTATTATGTGAACAATAATACCAACCACCGTCTAGTCGATGAACTGCACACCATTACTTATACAATAAATATATGGGGCTTGGCTGCGGATTACCTATTTCCTTTCGTGCATCTATTTATGTGTTACTATACCTCTTTCGAGCCACAACTTAATTACTTAATTTGCTTAGTCTAAATAGCTTTAAGGCTTCCCCGTCAATTTGATGGTTTAAAGGCCAAATAAAGTTTCCTACGCTTTATTTTTACTATTATTTACATATACTATAAAAATAATACCCTTTATATGATTCATTTGAATCTAAATATTTGTTTATTGTTTTAACACTTATTTTTAAATCTTTAGATAAAGATAATTTAGAAATATAGCTAGGTTTATTGTCATTGATTAAAGTTAATTTATCATCTACATATTTATATACTCAAGTACTAGTTGTCATATTAGAAACTTTATTAAATTTATTAGATAAAAGATTTAAATTTTCTGTATCTAACTCATTTCTAAATAAATATATAAATTTACCTCCTTTATTTATAGCTTCTTTAGTATCTAAATGATTAATTAAAGATCTATAATCTACATTAAAATAATCTGCTGCTTTTTTTATACTATTAAAATTACCTATTAATTCTAAAGTATTAGCATCATATATTCAAACATTAAGGTTATTATGTTTTCTAGAAAAATGAACTTCTTTTAATCTTTCTATATTTAAATTATCCAATTCATTACTAAATAAATAATTGTTTTTAATACCACCAGGTATTCACTTATCTAAGTGATTATTTACTGAATTATGTGACACATTTAAAATTTTAATTGTCTCACCTATAGAATTATAAATGTTTTTAACAATATTACTTTTTGTATCTATAGAATAAACTCAGACTTTTTTACTTATAGTACGATCTAAATCTAATCCTTGAATGCTATCACTTACTAATTTGTCTATTAATTCAAAATCTACTATTAAATCAGTTAAAAAAATATTGCTTTTATAAGGAACATAAGTATTTAAATAAATATTTATAGTTTCTCTGCTTATATTTAAATATTGAGATAATTTATTAATACTCTCGAATTTGATATAGTTATCCTTAAGTGATCCTTCACTATAAGTATATAAATAGACAGGTATACCTGAATATTTATTATCTTTGTTTCATTCTAATTGTTTAAGTTTTAATATTTCATGTAAAGAGCCGTAATTTTGTATAGTATACATCTCACTTTTATATATTGTATTTAATAAAGGTAAGTATTTTTGTAAATAATAATTCTCTCTTTCTTTTTGAATATCTAAACTACAAATCTGAATAATTGAAAAATGAAATTTATCTCAACCTACAGCATTAGCAAAAATATGAAATTTATCTTGTAAATTTATATTAAGATGAGCTTTAAATCTATTTATAAAATTTTTAGCTCTTCCTATATAAAAAATCTCAGGATTTTCTTTGTAAGTAAATATATATATACCCCCTTTACTTTTAATACTTCTGAAAAAAGTCTTAAGATCCGAAGGAGACAATAAATCCTCACAAGTTTTAATTACATTGTCTTTAAAAGGCTTAATAGGAGCTTTTCTGTTTAAATATAAACCATTTATTAATTTATCAGTTGTAGAAGTATGATAATATTTTTTAAAAGAACTAGAGACGCTGTGTGTGCGACCTACGAAATTAGGACCTAATCTTCTTTGCATACTTGCCATAGTTTTTCTTTCCGCAATTGTAACATAAGCTATACCTAAAAGGGCAGGAACTAATACCAATACAACCTCAATTAATGAAATAATGATAGAATAATACATAATAAAGATATAAAAATTAAAAACATAATCAAAAAAAAAGTGCTAATAAAAAAGTAACCTCATGAAATGTTACCATTAACGATAACTCTCTATGTTAGTTATGAGTATGAGGTTTCATATGTTTATATAATATGAGGAGGGCGCAAGCTCGAGGGGGAGCTTGCGCTATATATAGCGCTATATATAGCGCTGTATATGGCGCCGCGCTACGTATAGCGCCAAAAAAGACCAATATCCTCAATTTGTACCTCTGCTCCTGCGGCGTAGCCGCCAGCCTGCCTGTGCGAGCTCCTTAGCTTTAGCTTGCGCTTAGCTGCAGGAGCAGTAGCCTTTTTATTTACCCTAAAAGTTTAGATATAAAAGTACGAGATAAGAATAAACGAACAAATCTAGGTAAAATGTACTTAGATAAAATATACACAGTTATAGCAAGTATAATAAAAGTAAATGTTATTTCATTAACAAAATAAAATGGGACTAATTGAGGCATATAAATTATGAAAAAATAGAAATAATACTGATATAAAAGTATCAAGTTCTAAGTTTAAATAATAAGAGCTTTAGCTTGCGCAGCCTTATATACTAATTTAAACTTATGCCAGAGCATAGGAAGATGTAAATATTGAGCTTGCACCTCAAGCAGGCACAAGCATGATATGGTGTGTGCGAGGAGGAGGAGGAGGGAGGAGATTGCGCTATATATAGCACAATATATAGCAGACGAAGCATGTATGGACGGCTTTCGATATCTTTTAGATACCTCCAGCCAGCTTTTTGTGACGAGTTAGTTCGCAGTGTACGGCGTGATTCTACGTCCTGACCTGTACCTTACTCTTTTCATTTTTTATATTATGCTCTAAATTATCCCATAGGGTATCCCAAACCAACCTATATAACCATGTGGCGCGGCGCAAGCTCGCTCCGTATTAACATACCACTTTCTTCTCAGCACATCGCAACTATACATAACCTAACCAGATAACTTCATAAGTATCCGAAGATATCTTTTTATCATAGTGGTTAGTGATGTAGTGGGAGATATGGGGTCGAGCTTGCGCCTGAAGTGATTCGTATAATTACTTTCGAGCTCTACTTCATATCCCGGAGGATTTAGAAGCCTGCCTAGGTCAAAGGTATCCTTTATTACAATATTTTTTGTACTATGGAGTATGTGTGTCATACACTTTTTAAAGACTCTATTAGGCGCGAGCTCTTAAAAATTGAGGATTACCCCTCGGCTTCGCAGGAAAATTGGAAAATTCCCGGAATTTATTTATTTATTTTTTTCTAACTTAGAGTTTATTGTTTGATCGGTTACCCTCTCAAATTCACAGCTCGACACCAGGCTTAGGATTCCGGTTTTCTCCGAGGTACTCTTTTTACTAATTTTCATCCATCAATTAGTACACGAGGAGGATAAATAAAATTTTATCTAATTTTTTTTGTATAACATAACAATTTCAAGCTAAGCTTGAAGAGTTTTTTACTCTTCTATCAAGCTTAGCGCGAACATCAAACTGCTTTTTAACCACATTTCCAGGACTTCACTAATTAAAATTAGTTTTTTCTAATTTGAGATAGTAGCTGTATAGCTTAAAATCTTTAATGAATTCCCTCCTATGAATTTGCACTCATAAGGGGCTTAATGTCAGAACTGTATGGACGGCTTTCGATATCTTTTAGATACCTCGTAAAAAAAATAAAAAAAAAAAAATAAAAACGAAAACAGTTGCTTTTGTTATTTATTACAGCAACAAAGTACTCTAAACACCAAACAATAAACTTGTTACATTATAATGTAAGCCATCTAAAATAAAGGATGGGTATATTCCAAACATAATAGTAAATATTATTAAAGTAAATAATAAAAAGAATTCTCTTTTAGTTACATCACCAATATTTTCTTCAAAGAATTTACTAAATGAACCACCGAAAGCTATACGGTTATACATATATATAGTGTAAGCGGCCGAGAATATCATAGAAGAACTAGAAAATAGACCTAATAAAGGTAATCTTTCAAAAGTTCCATATAAAGACATAAATTCCCCTACAAAATTTAAAGTTAAAGGTGCACCACAATTACCTAAACATAAAATGAAAAAAAGTATGGAGAACAATGGCATTACTTGAGCAGTTCCTCTATAGTAAGATATTATTCTGGTACCAGATCTATCATACAATACACCTCCTGCACATATAAATAGCCCACTTGACACAAATCCATGTCCTAAACCTAAAAGTATACCACCTTCAATCCCTTGAATAATATTACTGAATACACCTATTAAATAAACTGCAGCATGAGATACTGAGCTATAAGCAATTAGTTCTTTTATATCTATAGTTCGTAATGTACTAAAACTGGCATAAATTATTGTAATAATACCTATACTAAAAATTATAGAAGTATAATTTAAAGATATTTTAGGTAATAAAGGTAGGATTAGTCTAAATATACCATATAAACTTAATTTTAATACAATACCTGCAAGTACTATACTTCCACCTAAGGGCGATTCTACATGAGCTTTTAATAATCAACTATTTAAGAAAACTGTAGGAGTTTTTACAGCAAAAGCTATAAATACTCCTAAAAATAAAAATATTTGAGTTGTATATTCAAAATTACTTTTTGATAAAACATCCAAATATGTTGTACCAATTAAAGAAGACATAGTTAAAATAGATAATAATAAAAATAATGATCCTAACAATGTATATAAAAAAATATAAAAACTAGCTCTTACTTTATTACTTGATCCAAATAAACCTATTAATATAAATAAAGGCGGTAATATACTTTCAAAAAATATATAAAATAATAACACATCTAATACTAAAAATACGGCCAATAAAAGAGTTTCCAGCAATAATATTATTATTAAATATGCCTTAATATTATGTGTTATTGAATTTCAATTTGATATTAATGCTATAGGCATTATTATAGTTGTTAATAATACAAAATATATTGAAAGACCATCCACCCCTAAATATATATTATAAACACTTAATTCCAAATCATCTTGTACAAATTGAAATTGATTAGTACTAAAATCAAACAAGATATAAATTATTAATGATACAATTAAATTCATAATTGTAGTTATAAAAGCAATTTTTTTATAAAAATTTAATTCATTATTTATTACGAGGACTTTTAATAATTCTCCTCCACTATTCTTACCAGCTCCGGCTTCACTAAAACTCCCACTATTACTGTTATTACTAGTAATATTAAAATTATAACTATCAAAACTTAAAATAAAAAAAATACCTATCATAGGTATAATTAATAGAGCATATAACAATCCTGACATTTGAATAAAAATCAAATTAAAATATACTACCCTACTATAAAAAAAAAATTACCTTCAAGGTTAGCCCCTTGAACTTTATAAAAATAAAAAATCCTAATTAATTTTTTAATTAAGTAAGATATTATTGTAAGAATAAATTAATCTTTATATATAAAGGGGCTTTAACTTTAAGGATTAACCTGTTTAAAAGTAGTAAACTAATTTTAAGGCTTCTCCCCTTTTCTTATAAAATATGTTTAAAAGGATTAAATAAACAATACGTATGGTTACCATACGCATTATATATTTAGTTTTAGTGTTTTGCGTTTTGTGTTTCGCGCTTCGCATTAATTATGAGCCTGCGCCTACGAAGTATGCATATATACTTCGTCGTCGCGCCCCAACAAAATATAAAATCTTAATATAAAGACGAGCTTTATATATAGCGCCGTATCCCGCTCTCGCGAGCCGCTATTCTTCAAAAAAAAAGTATTCGTAATTCGTACGACCTTGTTGTATGACTTCTTGCGGCGACTTTGTCACCGCCAATACGACGACTTCGTCGTCGTAATATAAATACAAAACAGACATTTTAGTCTAACAACCTGTCCCTCCTATTGTTCTTTTAATCAAATAAGGAATTTTTCTAAAGATACCGATTCTATTACTATAGGCATAGAGCTGTGTAATATTCCACATATTTCTGAACATTGACCGTAGAATACTCCTTCTCTATTAATAAAAACAGATACTTGATTTAATCTTCCAGGGTATGCATCACATTTTATACCTAAAGCAGGAGCAGCAAAAGAATGTATAACATCACCTGCTGTTATAATAAATCTAACATGTGTTAATTCAGGAAGAACAACTCTATTATCCACTTCTAACATTCTTAATCCTCCTTCATCTAAATCAGATTCTGGTACTATATATGAATCAAATTCTATGAATTGATCATTAGAATCTAAAAAATCAGGATATTGGTAACTTCAATATCATTGGTGACCCTCTGCTAAAACTGACATTGAAGGATCACTAACTTCATCCATTAAATATAATAATTTAAAAGAAGGAAAAGCAATTAATATTAATATTACTGCTGGAGTAATAGTTCATATTAATTCGATTAATGTCTACAACATAAGTACTTTCATACTTAACTGGACTATATCTTATCTTATAAGTCGACGTCGTCGACGTTTGATTTCCACGTGTAGTCTCTGAGGATCCAAAGTATTTAGTACCGAGGGCGGCGCAGCGCTCCCCCCCCCCACCCTCAGTGTCCTGCCACCACAGGTGGCGGCAGAATACCAAGGTCTTGGTTTCCTGCTGATAATCCATTGTACATCCTTTAGGGTTATCACTGATAAAGTATATATCTATTATCTTTATAGTACCTGAAGGCTTTAGGAGTTTCCAGCATATAGTGGAATTTTATTCATAGTTTTTTTAAATTTATTTGGTATTTATTCCTGCGTGTACTTCGTTAGCTAGTAAATTTATATCTATCTTTAAATATTTTACCAGAATTTATATAGAGTCTTATAGTATTACTACTAATTCCTAAAAATTTGGCAGCTCTTCTTATTGAAACAAAACTACCTATTAATTGAAACCCTTTTGAATCAGATTTTTCATATATGTTAACAAGATAACCTCTGTTAGCACTCATTTTTAATAGAGTTTCTTCATAATGTTTTCTACCTAAAGCTTTTTGTCTCATTAACTCTTTAGTTTTTTCAGAATGGGTTTTACCAAATAATGAATTATTTGCCCCTAACTTATTTAGAGCCATGAGTGCTTTAGTTTCTTCAGAATGAGTGCGACCATATAAAGCAGATTTTTCTCCTACATATATTCCTTTTAAAGATTTACTAATTTTAGCTTTAGTTTCTTCTGTTAGTTTATGTCCTAAAGAACTACCTGCTATTTTTAAAATATTGTATTTAGGATTTAACTTATCAAGATAGTATTGTTCTCTTTCTGTTAAATCAGCTATATCACAATATTCTAATACTTCAAGCTGGAAGTTGGAATACCCGTATTTAATCAAAGCTCTACTTATTATAAGAGTTTCTCTATTTTTCAAATAACTCATATTAAAGTATCTTATAAATCTTTTAGATAAATCAACTGATTGTCCAATATATATATCATTAGTTAATTTATTGGTCCATTTATAGATACCAGATTTATTTTTGTTATCTTTTATAATTAATTTTCTCATTGAATAAGGATCTTGATACAATTTTATACTATTATGGTCCTTTTGGGACAGGCCTAGCGACTTGGTCTTAGGACCTGAAAAAGATGTTGTACTATAAGAACGTATATATTTATTGTTATTATTTACCAAGCGCAAGTTACCTTTAAACTTAAAACACTTTTGAATAGGCACATCTCTACCGTGATTTAAATATTTATGTGAAATTGGTGATTTTGTACTAACATAGTTTATAACTATAGATAATAAAATTCATCCTACAGCAAATAATATAACTACTAAATAATACATTATATTATCGTGTAATTCATTTAACCCTTCCATCTGAGGAGTAGCACTATCTTGAAAATATATACCTCAAGGACTGGGAGCATCAAAATTCATAACTAATTTATTAATTAAAAAAAACATAAAAAAATAATAAAATACAATTTATTCTATATTGAAATATTATTATATAATATTATATTATATCATTATACATGTTATATAGAATCTAAAAAAAAAATAACAGCAAGCATACAGACATGCGCCGTCGTACACGCGTAGCCTGGTCCCGCCTACTTCTGCTGCTGATGCGGCGTAGCCACCAGCCAGCCAGCCCGGGCGCAAGCAGCAAATCTACATAAGATTTGGATTCTAAACAGACATCTTAGTATAAATATAACAGCCTGCACTTTAGTGGTAATAGACGTACTGACTTTATATTAAGAGTTCGTGTATAAATTAAATCCTTATCCTCTACATTTTTTTATAATAATAATCACTTTGTTATATAATCATAAAATGATTATATAGCAATAAGATTTACCCTTTATTATTATATATTATATACAGTTTGCCGGGCTTATTGGACTTGCCTGGCTAAGCCAGGCAAGTCCTGGTGTACGAAGTATGCTTGCTTGATTCACTTACTAAAAAATCATTACTTAAATAGCTATGGTTCGTAGTACGACGGCGCCGTACGTATGTACATACGCATTAAATTTAATTATCCTTACCTTTACCTTTACTATTTTCTTCTTCTAAAAATTTAACCTGCTCAATATTTTCTAAAGCTGATTTACATATATTTTATTTTTCAATCAGTTTACTAATTTGTTCTTTATATGCAGGTACTTCTTTATGATTTTCATAAGATTTTATTGAAAACTCTATTACATTTAGAGCTTCAACTAGCTCTTCCTTAGTGGCTTTATTAACACGTTCCTTAAACGTAGGAATGTAAATAAATTTACTTACTTCTAACTCATCATGGTCAGAATCTGATTTATAATCAGCTTCTGATTCAGATTCTCATTCAAAATCTGACTCAGTTATAACTCCTTTATGGGAGGCGCTACCTCCAAGCTTTTTAGGTTGCCAAGCAGAAGAAGCTTCACCCCCCCCGTTCAGTATTTTTTAGGCTGCTGTGCATCAGCAGAAGGTATTGAGCTTGTAAATTGTTGAATAAATTATATATGAGTTCATGTATCTGTGCGTCAACAAAAATATATAGCTTTGGATATTATAATTAAAGGTAGAATTAGTAACATAAATATTAACCTTTTAACAAAAATTCTAAAAAACTTAGGAAGGTAAATTTTAGGAATAATACTAGACTGTAAAGATGAACTACTAACAAAGAGGTAAGGTCTAGTTGGACTCTTATCGTATAATATTATTTCGAGCTCGCGCCCTCTAATACTTTTAGAGCTTGTGTCACTTACTCTAAAAATAGAGTTTAGGCCTAAAAAAATACATAAAAATAAAAAATAGAAATAAGAACATTATATCGTTGTTAGTATAGTGAGTCCAGCTATAAGAAAAGGCAAAAAATTAAAAGATAAATAATTATAAAGTAAATATAAAATAAAAGCTACTAAGATATATAATGCATAAGTCGTTACATGACTTGTACTTAGAGATGATATATTTTTACTAAAATTAACTAACCCTTTTTCTAAGCCAAAAGGCCCAAATAGTTCTATACTACCTTTATCTAATATCTTAGTCATTTGTCCCCCTAAATCTAAAATTAAATTTGTGATATATTTATTATAAAATAATTCAATCAAAAAACGTTGATTGAAGAAACCAAAAATATTATAACCTAATCTACTTAATTTAAAATTTATTACTAATTCTGGTAAATACTCAGATAACACTAAACTTACAATACTAAATGAAACTGTAAATACAAAAGGAAGTAATTTTCAAAATACAGGAACTCCAAATTCAGTATCGATAGTGATTTCATGAGTTGGGTGAATAAATAAACTATTATCAGCAAAGAAGCTAGAACCAAGGCCAATGAATATATCTTTAGTAAAAAATCCGAAAAATATAGAAAATATAGCTAAAATTATTAAGGGTAAAGTAAGGAATAAATCACCTTCATGAGCACCTTTATAAGTATGTAAAGGTGCGCTAGGTGTAGAAATAAAAGTTAAGTATAAAACTTTAACAGAATATAGCGTTGTAAATATTGCACCTATAGTAGCTATTATATATACAGCTACACCTGAAAAACTAAATTGTCCATAAGCAGATTCTAAAATAAAATCTTTACTATAAAAACCTGTCATGAAAGGGAAAGCAACTAAACTTAAACTCGCTATTAACATAACAGAGTATGTTAAAGGTAGAAAATTTATTAATCCACCATACTTTCTAAAATCTTGGTTATCAGCTACAGCGTGTATAACACTACCTGCTCCTAAAAACAATAGCGCTTTATAAAATGCATGATTTATTAAGTGGAATAAAGCTACATTGTAAGATGATAAACCTATAGCTATAACCATCATTCCCAATTGACTCATTGTGGAATAAGCTATAACTTTTTTTATATCTTGTTGGAACAGACCTATAAGAGAACTAAATACAGTAGTTATCGCACCTAATCATAAACATAATAATAAAACTGTACTGTTATATTCAATTAATGGTGAACTACGCATTAGTAAATATACACCTGCAGTTACCATAGTAGCTGCATGTATTAATGCTGATACAGGAGTAGGACCTTCCATCGCCATAGGTAATCATACATGTAAACCTACTTGAGAATGAACTAGATACATATACCTCTTATCAGTATATATACCTTTTCCCGAACCGTACGTGATAGTTTCCCATCATACGGCTCTCCAATTTTAATATACTAAGCGTTTGCATTATATATATAGTGGTATTACTGTCTGGTTATAATAATATTAGTGCTGACATACATACATACTGACAAAGTATGTCGAAGAGGAGCTTGCGCTATATATAGCGCTATATATAAAGCATACTTCGTATACGTAGCCTCCTCGAAAGCACTATTTTAACCATTAATCCTTTAATTTTATTAAATTTTAGTCCGGCGGCTTTGTGGCTTCGCGGCTTTGCTCCTTAGCGGCTTCGCGGCTCCGCCTCTAGAGGTTTTTGTTCCAGCATATAGGATTTGAATTATACCTTTAGTTGATATCTTAAAGTCTCAAATATTTATTCCATAAGCCATCGCATCCACAAAACCGATTTTATTATCTCCTTTTAAATCTTTTCCAAATTTAAAATAAGTTTTACATATAGTTCCTAATTTAAATTTGGATGCCAATAATTTCACACAAGAAGTTTTTAATATAAAGTGAAGTCATGAAGAAATTTTGGAAATATTTTCAGCAAAACTATAATAATTAATATACCTATATACAGAATTATATAATGTTATTATTGTGTCCTTATTATAATGTTGTCATAGTAATTTAGGAGATGGTTTCCCTTTAGTTATAAAACCGGCTTCATTTAGTTTTTGTAGTATTATTTGTTTAGGTGCTTCAAGTCTAATTTCTCTACCATTTCTTAGCATGAACCCAGATGAACTGGAAGTCAAAGATTGATGTTTTCTGTGTCAGCTACTGAATATTACCGTATCCAAGAATAAGACCTTTTTAGCATTAGTTATACTAGATAGGGTTTTAGGCACAAGCTCAAAACTCGAGCTTGCGCGAGAGCTTGCGCCCCCAATATTTAATTTATCTTTAAAAAATATTTCTATTTTTTCTAACAGAATGTTACAATCCTCTTTGGATCCTCTAACACCTATAACCCAAACATTAGCATATCTTACATATACTAATTTCTTGAAACTAGGATCTAGTGTTTTATAATAAGGAGTCTTCAAGTGTAACTTATGGATACGGTTCCTAGTTTGTACATCAAGAGTTTTATTCTTCATATTACAAAGTTTGTCATAATAAGGATTTACTTTAGGTTTAATTCCTTTATCGTACTCTAATTTTAACTTACTAATAAATCTATCTAATTCATTTAGATAAATGTTATTTAAAATAGGGCTAAGTATATCACCTTGAGTAGTACCTGTATTTGAATCTTTGAATATTTTAAATTCAAAATATCCAGCTTTTAAAGCTTTTCATATTAAATCTGTAAACCTACGGTCTTTAATTTTATTTTCAATTATATTCATTAAGACTCTTTCTATTTGAGAACTTACGAGCGTGGCTGCTGCTGCGGCTTTGCCGCTACCGTCGCCGCCACGTCTCGAAGTAACAAAAGAGGAGCTTGCATGCATAACTTCGTCAGCACAAGTAACTAAGTATTTAGAAATATCTCCTTCAAAATATCAGGTTGATACTCCAAAATTTATAGCTTGCGCCTTAATTTCTTTCAAAGCCGAATGACATCCCCTTCCTGGCCTAAACCCATGGTTGTGTTCAGAGAAAGTTGGTTCGAATATAACTTCTAAAATCATTCTCATTACCTCTTGTACCAGTTTATTTCTAAAAGTAGTAAGAGGTCTACTTACTAGGGTTTTTACCTTTTTTCCTTCAAATCTAAACCTACTATCTTTCAACTCAGCAATAATTCCTTCAATTACTTCAGATAACATCTCTGCGGATCCTACTAAAGGGTAGTGGTTATGGTCAAGGGGTTTAATATTAATACCCGCCTGATTTATATTCCCTCCAGAGCTTGCGCCGAGTTTGCGCCCAGAACTAGCGCCTAGCTTTTTATATGCCAATTCATACAGTGCTGAATCATACATTAATCGGTATAATTTGTCCATTTGGATTTGACCATTAAAATTCTTTTTACAATGCTTAGCTAGCTTTAGAAGCTTATCATTAGTGTTAGATTTTATCTGTACTGGGCTCCCAGCACTAGTGGATAGCAATCTAAAATTAAAATCTAGAGTTCTTCCCCTTATCCCCTTTTTTAAAGGACAATATATATTGTTATAATATACAAAGGGTAATACTACTCCTCTGTTACCATAACTATTTCTAGTCTTAGGTAATCCTGATCTTCATATATTTTGAATTTTGTTTTCCTTAGATTGTTCACTCTCTACCTTGAAATTGTTTATGCAATTCGTTTGCGGACAGGCCATAACCCTATCCAAAAGTTCAAGAAAAAGGTTTGCCGCATTCAGCCTATCTCAGGCACGCTGAAGTCCATGGCTTGAGACAACTGGTAGATGAACTTCAAACAGTATAGTCTTAATCATAGAAAACTTGACTAGAAGAGCTAATCGATCCCCATGATTGGATCTAATCTCTTCATTACGCGAAAATGCTATGTTCAACTTTGGGATTTCCCCGCCACCTAATTTCGTAGTCAGAAACATATTTGACCAATGTTTAGAGATTATATCTCCATTTCAAAATAAAGCTCATCAGCGCACACTTTTAGCCATAGCACCAATTAATAAACATATACCTATAATAAGAACTACTTTACTGTTAATATAAGGGGCTAATGAAAATACTGTACTATAATCTAAATTCGAATAACTTATAACTTTTCAGCTATAACTGGACTATATTTTCACCCTTGTTCAACATATGTTTTAGGCAGACGAAGTATGCACAACATTATGGATAAAGGGCGTATAACGTGTAGTCTCTGAGGATCCTTAAATAAATTAGAATTATTCTTAGTTTCCTGCGGATTGTCCATTTTCATCCTACTGTTCCTGCTATACTTCATGCTTCTGACAGCTATACTTCTGACGGCTACGCCGCAAATAAGTATGCGTACGAAGTCTGCAAGCATATAAGTAAGCCCTACGAGGAGGAGGAGCTTGCGCCTCGCTATATATAGCGCTATATATAGCGCCGTACATAGCAGCAAAAGTCACCATACGACGGCGCAAGCTCGTAGGATTCTATTCTTTTTAATTTTTAAGTTTTGTGTACGCAGTTATATATAAAAAGTTTCCACAATAATCTATAAAAAGACTTTAGGGTTTTCCCGCACATAGTTATATAATAAGAGAGATATTACTACCTCTCACGGCAATTTATTTAAATTGTAAAGAATTCAAATGTGAAAAATCAAATACTTTTCTCTTAGTATTAAACCCATTTTTAATAGCTTTTATTATCTCTAAGTTCTCCTTACTTAAAGATCCTTTATGAAGAACTTGAACAAGACATCAATCTTTATAGGCTAGATATTTAGATGAATACAAAGGATAATTATCAAAATAATTACGAAGTATTTCATGACTTCTTGAATTATGAGCCACTGCAGCAAAAGCGTAAAATACTTTATCCTCTGTCTTTCTAGTTCTAGTATATAAATTTACGGTAAAAAATGCGGCAATTTCACTCATAATAAAAAAAAAACTAGTGCTACGCCCACCTTGCTCTAATGTAACCTCTCTGGAATAATTTTGTTTTACTTCTATTCGGAAAGAAGTTTTAACACTTGTTCTTAAAAATACTCCATTTTTCTTACGATCGTATACAGTTATACCAAAACACCCATCGGCGTCTGTAAATCCGGATAATCAACTATTACTCTCTAAAGGAGAAGAATCTATACCTAATAACGGTATAGAGCTATTATCTTTTTCATTTATTCAACGAATAGCTCTATGTAGTGCTTCTATTTTAGGTGTACGCATATGACCATTAATTAAATTAATTATTTTTAATACTTCTTCTTTAGCCAAAATTTGTAATAATACATGTCCTGTACTAGCTCTATCAATTACTTTACCAACAGCTAATACTGTTGATAATTTTTCAGCTAAAGGTTTATCGTTAATATTAAAAGCAATAATAATCTTTGGTCTGTACTCTTTTTTTTGTGTATTTTTATCATGTACAGCTATATGTCCATCACCTTCTATTAATCCTGCTAAATAAGGAGCAAAAGGTGAATTAGAATACTTCCTAATTTGAATATCAGATATATGTGCGCAAGCTATAAAATGAGAAGTACAAGCTTTAGCTTGTACAGCACTACCTAAAATATTTGTTGTTTTATGAAAGCATCTTTGAGCATTGCTCAAAGTGTATTTGGTTAATGAGCTAGTTTTTTTATTTTTGATCTTGTGCGTGAGGCGCAAGCTCATGAAAACTTTACAATTATTTCGTTTACCTAAAGATCATAATATAGCAAACATACCAATTGTTAAAAAACAATCCCCTACTCTATTAGCTAAGAAGGCAGATATAGAACTTTGATTAGCTGCTATTCTAGTAAATCAAAAACTAACTAATAGATATGAACAAACTCCTACACCTTCTCATCCTACAAACATTAATAAATAATTATTAGCTGTTACAAGTATTATCATCATAAATGTAAATAAGCTTAAATAACTAAAAAACCTTTGATTATGCTTTTGTTAAATTTATCATACAATTTGTCTCATTTTATACTAGTTTACTTTTTTGAATGGCGCCGGTTACATCGAGGGTCTTAAAGCAAATTCTTCATATAGACGAAGTGACGTAATCTTGAAATTAATTAATCTTACCTTCTTACTCTGTCTCAATACTTCTACCTCTATTCATACCCAATTTAATTTCTTGTATAAAGTTCATACCTTTAATAGTTAAGTGTGAACGATTAACCATTAATTCATGTATTTTACATCAGTCTTCAAAATCCTTAGATTTTACACCAACTAAAGGATTTTCTTTAAATATAGGAATTATTCTATTAGTGATTAAGGAGAAATCAACTATACTTAAATGAACACCAGATCTAGTATATTTATATACTTTTCCTCCTCCTAAATATTGAACTAATTTTTCCATTAATACGATATCCCTAACATGCTGGGTTATCCTAAATCTTAACTGAACTCTATAACCCGTTTTACTATTTGTTTTAGGTGTACGAACATCAAAGTTCCCTTCAGCACTAACAAAACCAGAAATCCAAGAAGGACTTATATTTGCAGCTACTTCGATACAATTAAAAATAGGTCTTTCCATGACTTGATATCCAGGAAACTCTAATTTTAACTTATCTGATAAACCTAAATTCATAGATGCTTTTAGATTTACTATTTTATTTAAACCTTCAACAGTATAATGAGCTTTATTATTAATTAAATCTATTATTTGTTTAAAGAAAAAGAAATCCACGGATTTTTGAGTTAACAATGGATAATGTTCTAAATGAACAACAAGTTTATTTAAATCTTTAATAGAACTAATTATGTAGTTAACAAACTCACCATTCCGAGCTGAATAGATACCACCGGCACCACCTAAAAAAAGCTGTAACTGTAATAATACATCATAATCTTTTTTATGTAAACCAAGTTGAAATTTTGGTTCAAGACGTCAACCTAATTTACGTGTTGAATTTCTAACTAAGATTATTGAAAAAGAACCTTCTCCGTCTATTAAACCAGACCAAACTCCAGGATTCACCGAAGTCAATTTAGAAGTACCATGAATAAAAACGACGGAGCTGAGACGGAATTGCTTAGATGGGATTTTAACACGTGAACTTCAACTCATTTGACGGTTGAAGCCGTGATTTATACCACGATTCTTTTCAAAACCTGTTAGAGTACATCTTAAATTAGTTAAGTTAGACTTAGCTGATCAACTGCCGTTTACTCGTTGCTCTTTTACAACATTAACTTTTAGTTTTGTTGACTTAGATCCGCGATTGTCCATTTTGTTTTCACATATCTTAAGGCTTGTTACCATACCTGAGCAATTACCTCAGCCACTGATAATTTTTCAAATACAGCTTGGTACCTTAAGCTTTAGGAGTTCCCCGGAATTTGACAGTTTACCCCCATAGAAGCGTATTCCCTCCACGCTACCTCGAGGATCACTACTCATGTACGAAATTGAATATATGTGAACTAAAGAACTTATTATCAATACAGGAATTAACATTGAACAATCCTAGTTAACCTGACCTTGATGTCAACTCTGTCATAAGAGCAATAGACATTAAGAGTAGTTTACCTACTTAAGAGTTTATTACCTTTGCGGTAAGGCTATCCACTATGTGTAGTGTTTTTTCGATAAATATTTACTCTCTACGATATCACATTCGTTCTAGGATCCGACTGTACATTTGGACAGACATTTCAGCCTAACCCCGGTGAACCAGTCTGTAGCGACATTTATAACTGCCGACGGTCTTAAAGTATATCCTCCTTAACCGTTTTCACCACTTTTGTATAAGTATAGAATTGTTTGATTATAATCTTGCTCAATTCCTATTAATGATATACTCTGTATATTAAGATCCTTTCTAGCGAAGCACGAAGCAAAAAAATTTTTTTTAGTACTCCGTATAATTTGTAGCTTGCGCATTTATAATATTCTTGATTAAAAGTGATTTATTAATAAACATTATATACCCCCTTGCGAGCTTGCGCCGCCACAATAGCTGAAAACCATCAAGAAGAGCTTGTGCACATACATACCATTGATATGTTTACCTCGGTAAAACCCACAGCTCAAATAGTTAAGCTAGCTAATTGTGGCTATTGTAAGGGTTATTATATATATATATAAAGTTTTTATTTAATTATAGTCCCAGACTTCGTAGGCATATACCGTAATGAAAGTAATTAAAAGACGGGGGGGGGGAGTCCCTATTTACTAACGAAGTATGGAAGCTCTGTATTCCTAAAGAGTACACGTACTCTTCTAATTTTTAAATTTTTAATTTCAATAAAAGCATCTTTAGGATTTAATATTTCAATATCTAAATATTTACTTAAAGTATCAGGATATAATCCTACAATTGAAGCAGCTTCAGTTAAAGAATTAGCTAATAGAATTTCTCCATAATTTTTTATTATTTCGTATATACAACTAACCTGTTTAGGTAATATTTTTTTTGTAATATTATCCCTGACTCTTCCATCTATAAGATATTCAAATGTAGATGTTACAGTTGTTAATATATTTAATTCCTCTTTATTTAAATATTCAATTATTCCTTTATAGGTTGATAATCTAAAATTATTCATAGTATTTGATAATTTTAAAATTAAAGATCTTATCTCTTCTTTCCTATGGGCTCCCATATACACAGCTTTACTGATAATTTTAAAATCGTTAAAATCTTTTCCTTTTTTAGTTAAAAATTCAGCGTCGGAAAAGAAAGGTATTAAATAATTATATAGAACATTTATGTTATTTATAATAAGAGATACACTACTTTTACCATTAACGCATCTAGCTTTTACTATAGTTAGTAATATAATAGATGAATTTTTTATTTTATATAAAGAATATTTGTCAAAACCAAGAGAATTTTCTAAGAATTCTTTTATCTTAAGTAAAACAGGCAATTGTACCCCAGTATTTTCGATAGAAAAAGTAGGTGTTAAATTATCTCTTCTTATAAAGAAAGACCCATCCCCTTCTATAAACCCTAGTAGTCAATATTTAGTAATTATAATTTTAGAACTTTCAGGTCTATCAAAATTAATACGATTAGTATTCATTTTATTTTTTAGTTCTATAATTTTATTTTTTATTGACTCACTAGTAAAACTGGTTTCACTATCTAAATTATTATTTCAACCATTAAAATGGTAGCCAAAAAAAGCTTGTTTAAAATCTAAATAATCTAAGTATTTTGAGGTATTTAGATTATATTTATCAAATATCGATATTAATAATAGTATACCTTTTTTATCAGTAACACTAAATATACATTCATTTTTATAAAGACGAACCCCTCCAACACCTAATTTAGCACTAATATATCTTAAAACCTTCTCATCGTCTATATGCAAAGCGATTTTAAACATGAATCCAACCTTAGATAGAGTCGATCCATCCTTAGTATGCATAGGGTTTATACTAAAACTACCTTCAGCATCGGTAAATCCTACGAATCATTCTAAAAAATTTGGGCTACGCACCCGACCATCTTCTTTCAGGGTAGAAAATTTAGCTGTTTGCTGGGTTAAATAATTCATTATTTGAGGCTTGCGCCTTAAACTATATACTCTCCCTTTAATAAATACCAGAGAATGGTTAAGGAATAAAGATGAAAGTTTTGATTTTTTATTGGGCGCTAGCTCTAAATCATTTATACAAAGCGATTTCAAAGCTAAACTAACTAATATACAATTAAATAATTTTTTTAAATATATATTCTTATACAGTTGGATTAAAACCAACACAGCTTCTGTCTGCTGTATAAACAGCAGACCCACAAAATAAACTGTTAAACTATCAAATTGGAAACCTCAAATGATATTAAACCATTCACTATCTATTCATCTAAATAAATTTATAGTAACAGGAATATTATTAAAACCTACTTCAATAAAAGCTAATATTGATAATATTGTAGTAATTACTACATTTGAACATGTAATTAGTTGTGCACCTTTAACCCCAACTTTTCTACCTAAAAAGCCAGATACTATACATCCTAATAAAGGTAAGATTATTATACTTAAATACATTATTTATATTCTATTGCTATACTTCCTCTTCGTTTTACCTCAATATTCTCATATTGAGACTGACTGTATCTTAAGCTAATTATTAATATCCGAGCTTTAGTTTGTGCAGCCCATATTAATAAAAAACCAACTCACATTTAGTCGATTAACTGCACACCGTTATTCCTGCGTAGCAAGAATACTTGGTGCTTGGCTGCAGATTTTCTATATATACAAATCGTTTTTACCATACAACAAATCATTACCTGTTCCATTAATTATATTACTATATTAACTTGGTAGATTTGTTTTTAAGAATTTCCCGCAATTTGAGAGTTTCGCCTTGTATAAGACTAGACGAAGGTTCACTTCGCCTTTGGTGATCAAGATGAAAACTTCCTTTTAATCAAGAAAATATTAATCATTCTTATTCATAGAATTTTTTAATTCTATTATTTTATTTAAACCTTTTTCAGTTAAATGTTCTTTATTCTTAATAAGAATAGCAGCTTCTTTAAAATTAACATAATCCTTATATTTAGAACCTTCAATTTTGTATTTTTCAAAAAAAGGAATTATATATATAATTATATCATTAATTTTTGTAACTATAAATTCACATACTTTACGATTTTTATATTGAGCTATATAACCACAATTAAAAAATTCAACTAAACTTTTTAATAACAATATATCTCTTGAGTCTTGAGCTATAGAAAAACGTAATCATACTTTATTACCAGATATAGTTATAAAAAAATTGGGGCTTCGCACTCCTGCTGAGAAACCAGCTACTCAGTTAGGGCGTAGCCGTAAATTACTTAATATATTAACCTCAATTTCTACTCTTTTAACTGGTACTATTGAAGGAAAAGATTCCTTTAAATTTTTAGATAAACCCCAATTAAGAGATGCTCTATAATCTAAAATTTCTTTTAACCCTTCTAAAGTAGTATGTTTGTTTTCTGACATTAACGATACTATTTGTTTAAATATTATAAAATCTTTATATTTATTAGTTATTAATGTATACTTTTCAAAATGAGGTACAATTATATTATTTAAACTAGTTATATCACTAACTCTAAATTCAACCGTAGATTTATCATTTATTTTAGATATATATCCAACATTATCAAAATAATTTTGAATTAATAATAATAAAGCTCTATCTTTCTCATGTAACTTTATTTGAAATCTAGCTTGCACATTTCATCCTATTTTATATCTAGGATTATTTAAAATAGTTACAACAAAAGAACCTTCAGCATCAGAGAACCCACTTATAAATGAAGGATTTAAAACTATTTTCCTTTCACCCTCTGACCTAGCACTGCATACAGCGCTAGTCCTAGACGAAAGGCTAGAATAATTCCTTGATTGGATTAAATTACGACTTCGTCGTGAAATTGCGGGTAATAAATTAAAATGTGAATAAGAATAATTTGATCTTGGATTTTTATCAGGAGAGTTAATTAATCTATAGAAAGCAACTAAAATACCCAAACCTATAGCAGATTCTGCACCTGCAACAACTATTATATAAATAGCATAAGTTTGACCGATTATATCATCCATATTAAGTGAACTTACCAATATTAGGAATGTTATAGCTAATAGCATTATTTCAATTGAAATAAGCATTAATATAATATTTTTTCTATTTAATACGAATCCTAAAATTCCTATTAAAAAAAGTATTAAGGTAATATTCATAGCGAAAATATTAAAAGTTTGTAAATTATTTAAAGTAACCTTATACCGTGCGGTATAATAAATAAGCCCCTACCACGCTCACTTAAATGATACCCACCATTATGATGCATCTCCTGGTTATGAATTTATTACTTAAAAAGTTACGCGCACAGACTGCAACATATTTAAATTTATTTATCCACATACATGTTTATGCACATAAAAAATTTTTTTTACTGAGCCGGGCGCGCAAGCTCGAAGTAGTAGAGGGCTACTATTACATTTAGAGCTCGCGCCTTAAAATATATTTCTGCGTCTAAAACTAAAACTTAAAAATCCAGAATATTATATGGTAGGATAAGACATTACAGATGTGTATAAGACTCGAACTTATAAAACAACGTCCGTAGCGCCATGTTTTGCCATTAAACTAACACACCTTTTTATTTAGAGGAGGAGGAGGGCCTCCTCCTCGACATACTTAGTCAGTACATATGTTTGCATGACGTACTGACGAATTATGTCTGTATGCCTGTATCATCATCATGCGACATAAATAAAAGCCAAGCTTATACTACATAATGCTATATACATAGCATACTATGCTATGCGCCCCTACCTCGCACATAACTATGGTTATCATCGACCACTAAAATATAATAACCGAGCTTGTGCTTTACAATGAAGTATGCTAGCTATGATTATCATTAACCTTAGAATATAACCTCTGTTAATAAAATAGTACGACGAGCTTGCGCCGTCGTACCGCATATAATAGCACTGTAAAATACTACTTTATAAGGTAGTGTTTACAAAACTATAAGCTTTAGGTTTACTAGTTAAAGTTAATTTCATTAAGGGTCCCTTAATAGCCTCTATTAAACCTAAAAACCACTTCTTAATATATTGGATTGTAAAGGAAGACTTACGAAAGCATGAGGTTTCGGTGGACTACTTAAAGCTCATTCTAAACTAGGATAACTTCTATTTAGAAGAGCTTGTAGAGTATCTGTATAGAATTGAGGGTTTAATCAAGGGAATCTACCTGCATATTCTCCTTCAACTAATTGTAAGTATACAATATACAAGAATAATCATGCAGCTACTACACTTATGATTGACCCAAAACTACTTATTAAATTTCAACCTGCAAATGCATCAGGGTAATCGCTAATTCTTCTAGGCCAATTATGTTACGTTAAAGGATTTACCCTTTAATCCCCATATTTTCACATGGGTTCAGACTATGTCATCGTCTTACTTAACTATTATGTCATTATTAAGTTTAATTGACGGAAGAGGCTCGTGGAAGGTTGTTATCATAAAGACTTTCCTTCTAGTCGTTGAACGTTCTTATTATTTATTATATATAGGTAGGTAGTATATATCGCGCGGCGTAGTATGCATACTTCGTAGGCGCAAGCTCGCTCTATATATTTTAAAAATAAGCTTCGCTTCAAGTTAACTTTGTATCGGGGCCCTTAAGGAACCGCACCGCACTGCATCACTTAAATAAGAGAAGAAGTGTAAAGTTTTTCTTGAAATTCATCTTCTTTTTACCTTATATTTATTAATTATAAGGGGAACTAATCCTAATTCCTTGTAGCTTTATTCTACATTATGTCAATATAATGTAAATATAGTATTTACATTATAAATTTTACAAAAGTATCGTGGTTAGATACCTTATTAACCAAATAACTATACCTCATCAGAGTTGTAAGGATCTTTAGAAAAGAAGTATTTACCGTTATGTATTTCCTTATTGTTTATCCTTTTTTTTAAGGTATTGTTACACAATCTAAATAAACGAGTACACATAACAGTAGGATACACCCCTAACAATTTATAATCTTGTGTAACATCATACACAAAGATCATTTTTCTTAATTTAGCTAAAGTCTGTTCAGACTTAGTCTTACCAAACATAGGATTATTTTCACCCGATTTATCTCTAATTTGTTGAGCTATAAAAGCATCGGATTTAGCCTTATTATACATAGGATTCCTTTCACCTTTTTTTAGTTCACTCATCTTTAATAAATTTTCTTCCGTATGTTTGTAACTCATACTAGATCCTGGCATATTAAGCATATTTAAAACAGCCAAACCATAAGTTTTTAAAGCCCAATCCAAGTAAAACTTTTCTCTCTCTAATATATAATCTTTAGTGACAGTAGATGTTTTTCCGCAAATCTCTAAAATAATGACAGAAAAGTTATCATGTCCATATTTTAATATACTTTGATAGATTAAACTATTTTTTCTTAGAATAGAAGGCTGAAAGTAAGTACCTAAACGTTTAGACCCATTAATGGCACTACCTATATATACTCTACCTGTGACCTTATTAAATCACATGTATATTATAGATACATATTTAAAGTCTTTATTTATATCGGACTTAGAGATGCTGGCAACTTGATACACCTTAATAGGTGTATGAGGGTAAACAGGAGATTTAGCTAAACTCTTAGAGTTTTCAGTATTTTTATTTGGTTTATTACTTTTTGGATCTTTTTTAGAAGGTCCTTCAGGATCTCCTTGTGTACTATGACTAGCCTCTGATGTATCAGATATATTTTTACTATCTTGCCCCAACGGATATTTAGATCCGTTGAATGAAGCTGAATAGCTCAAAAGTACAAAGACCGAAAGCATGAAAAACAGATATAATAAAACAAACTGTAGCTTTATTTCTTGCTATTAAATAAATAAATTTATTGCAATTATGAATAAAAATATTTATCGTTATAAACTCTATCCACATAAGTTATAATAAATAACTCTTATGAAAGTAGAGTAGCAAGATATTTAACATATCACTATGTTTATAGGACTATATCTTCAACGTATAAGTTGCAACACGTGTAGTCTCTGAGGGTTCAACTAAATAAGTTGATTTTAAGTTGATTTCCTGCTAATTGTCTCATATACTATGAGAGTTCCTAGCATATAGTGTTGTGCGATTATCATATACCTATGATAAAGGGCCTACTTGACCTAAGAAATGTTGAGGAAAGAAAGTTACGTTAACCCCTATGAAAAGTATTCAGAATTGTACTTTAGATAGAGTCATATTATAATTTAAACCTAACATTTTAGGTATTCAGAAGTATCAACCGCTAAACATTGCAAACACAGCACCCATACTTAAAACGTAATGGAAATGCATAATATAATTTTTCTATTATTTGGACTATATCTTTACCTTATGTAAATAATACTAGTATAGCAAAAGTGAATCACCTTAGTATTATAATGGTATTTTTTTTTATTAGTTAAACCTATAGGACGCAAGCTCCTCGCTCGCGTAAGAATATAAGTATCATATTAAGGTAATATTTCGGGACTTCGTCCCGAATGTATATAGTTTTATTTAAAAAGATATTTGACGTTTAGTCTCTGAACCTACTTTAATTATAAAGCTTGGCTGCTGATTATTCTTATCAAGGTGAACTCGAACGATATAACCTTCGTTAAGTTACCTTTTAATAAAAGCTTCCAGCAATTTGTCAAAATGCAGAAGAACAAATTTAATCTTTTCTATATTAAATTTAACTAATGGCCCAGTTGAGCAACTACATAGTAAGTCAAGAAGATTGCTCAAAAATTTTTTTTTACATATAACACTGCTCACGCAGTGGATCGGACTATAACTTATCTAATCGTTTAACTTAATAAACTTTTGATTGTCACGTTTAGTCTCTACGGATCCTACTCGCCAATAAATTGTGGAATTTATTTGCTTTGGTTTCCACGGTATTACCTTACATGAGGGTACATTTTTGGCTTCGCAGCGACCCTTCTATTTTCTGCATTAAGAAAACACATAAGGCTTCACCGTTAGCAAAATTAACATTAGGTTAGCTTTAGATAAAAGTCCTAAAGTAAATTTTACCGAAAAACGTATGAAATTTTTCATGGTGACATGACAACACGACACTTACTAAGAAAGCTTTTGATGGAATTTTTTTAAGGACTCTAATTTTTCACCAAATAAAGGATAGTTAGTACAATGAGAGATTATTTTTAATAGTACTTCTTTTTTATATATCTCTACTGCATAGAATTTACCGTAAGGATTTATAACTTTATTTGTTGATTCAAAATACAGTTTAATAGCTTCAATTAAGTAAAGATCATCATTTTGCCCTATTGAAAAAGAATGGTTATTAGATTTTCTTATCGAAAAACAACCCTCAGCTTCTATAAACCCGGATAATCATCCTTTAAAATAGGAAGGTATTTTTAAATCAATATTAGATTTTATAATATTTAACTGCTGATCATATTTCAAATTTCTGTTTAATAAATAAGTTTCTACTGAAGTTTGAGTTAAACAAGTTTTTAGGAATGCAAGTTGACATATTTTCTTTGAAGTTAAAGGAGGATAAGTATCATAAATTTTTATAATTTCTTCTACTTCTTGCTTCTTATTAACTACTCAAATAACATCTCCTCCTTTACCTGTAACTCTTACTGTTCCACCTATTATTTTAGCAATTTGAACCAGCATATTATAATTAGATTGAATATTAGATAATTTAATAACTAGCCTATATTGTAAGGATTGTTTGCGTAAATGGTTAACTTGAATACTACCGTCTCCATCCATCAATCCTACTCAAAACATTTTTATATATTCATTATAATCAATAACTTCATTTATAGTTGAATCACTTAAATTATCATTAAGAGCTTGCTGAGTCCCTCCTAATTCCATAACCTTCGGTTTAGGGATCATACTATTAATACTTAAACTATCTTTATATGGTTTTAGAGTAGTAAAATAATTTAGTATAAATATACTAAATAAAACAATCAAAACCGTATCGTGGAATGCTATATCTAAAGAGGCGTTCGCTAAAACTACACCACTTACTAATAAAATTCATTAATCATTTAATCTTTCATAACTAAATATATAACCGCCATATACAGCACCTAATTTGGCATATTTTTTTATAGTACTGTGACTTAAATTTAAAGCCTTTTGAGCATCTGTTACTCCATCGTATCTACCTATAAACTTTCTATTGATGTCGTATACGAAAACTGCTTTTCTTATGTGACTATTTTTATTTATATTTGATATTAATTCTTCAGATTCCTTAGAAATTCAATTAGATATAATAGGAGTATCCTCTATATGATAAGGTAAATTAGTAAAATACCATTCTCCTCTAAATATAGTTTGTTCTTTTATAGCATCAACTATTGTATAATGGTTAGATTTAATTAAGTTAGCTATAGTAGAAACAGAAGGGAAAATAACTAATAATTCTTTAAATGAATTATAGATATAAACAGGGTAAGCAGATTTAGCTTCTATAATTCTTACTTTACTTTCAATAGAATGACTTTTATTATAAAAAGGATTATTTTCACCTGTTAAAGCTTTTGCGATTAAACCTTTAGTTATATCACTATGAACTCTATTTTTGGCTAATTGAGATAATAACTTTTTAGTTTCTTCAGTATGTTTATACCCTAAAGAAGAGTAACCTTGTTTTAATATATTATAATAGGGTGCTACCGTTGTTATAAAATAAGTCTCTCTAATTATTAAAGATTTTACTTCTACGTGGTGTTCTAATATTAATAAAGAAAAATTGGATTGACCATATTTAAGTAAAGCTTTTACAATTGGCATATTTACATTTTGTCTACTTTTTAAAAAAGTATTATTAAGATAATTTTTCATTCTAGAAGCTAAATTAATAGAACTTCCTACATAAGAATGACCATTAATCTTATTTATTAGACAATATACACCAGATTTATCTTTCTGTTCTTTTAAAATCTGAGCTCTATCTTCTTTAAAGTTTTCATATAATACTACAGGATTCAAATCTTTTATATTATCTTCTTTTAGATCACCAGAAGTAGAGTAATAACGAACAAAATTTTTGTGTTTATAGATAAGAGAATTATAAAATGATAAATTAATTAATGAATTTTTATTTCACGGACTATATCTTCTCGTAAAAATACTACGAGGACCACGTGTAGTCTCTGAGGTTCCTACTCAGATAATTTTATTTATCTTTTGGTTACCTGCTGATTGTTCAAAATTATACATTTTCACTGAATTTAAATAAAATTCTAGTAGTATGATTGTCAGAAGTCCCCAGCATATAGTGGTCTTTAAAGGGAGAGCTAAGTGATTTATTAACCCTCCAATTGTAAACATAAATACAAAACCTAAAGCAAATAACATAGAAGGAGTTAATCTAATAGAACCTCCATAACATGTAGCTAATCATGAGAATATTTTAATTCCTGTAGGAACTGCAATTATTAATGTTGCAGCTGTAAAGTAAGCTCTTGTCTATAAAGAGAGCGATTTTTGGACAGTATCTTAATTTAATATATAATATTAAACTTCTTGCGTGCTTGTCTCTGAGGATCCTTTAGTTGTAATACTTTTAATTTTTAAAATACCTTTACTATCTAAATGTTTTCCTTCTGTTATCATAATATAAACTTTTCTAAATTTAATATAATCAACATATTTACCTGAAAAAACATTATATTTATCGAAGTAATTTATTAAAACCGCGGCTGTTTTATATCCCGAACTTTTATAACATCATACTCCTGTATGGTATTGAGAAATATTCCCCATATCTAAACTATTATATAATAATCTTAAAGGTAGTTCATCGTTTTGTTTTAAAGAGAACTCTAATCTTACACTATACCCTGCTTTATGTGTTTTACTCTTTACAACACTTATATAAAAACAACCATCAGCTTGAGCAAAACCAGCTAATCAAGGATTATCTAAAGATAAATAATTTAAAGGGGGCAGAACATTAATATTAAAATCTTCATAGTAATTGTGTTTTACTAATTGATCATATTTATAGTTACTTACAAACTTACCATTAATTAAAGATAATATGATTAATAAACCTTCTTTATTTTTACAAATATATCTTACAGCTTTTTTGTCTTTGATCTTATAAACGTTACCATGGCCGATACGTTTTTTAATAAAATAAGCCAAGGATGTATCAGTTTCAGAAAATATTATGTGTAATTCTTTTTTACCGAATCAACCGTTACCTTCAATTAATCCGGCTAAAAAATAACCAAACTCTTCCTCATTAAATTTATTATGTTTAGGAGCATGTTCAGATATTTTAGGTAATTCTAAATATTTAATATAAGTATTTTTAGTAACAGCCTGAGCCTTTGTACTAAAACTAAAGTTTCCTGCTGATTGTCTTGTATAATATAAGTAAATTTTGCCTAACGCAATTAATACGAGTGGATTACTTAATCAAGAGTTCCCAGCATATAGCAAGATTTTTCCCGTGAACACAAGTTTATCCACGTCTAAACCAACTGTATACATATGCAAACTTAGATAGATTTACTCACTGTGTACTGCGTGAGCAAATTAAATTTAAACACGCGCACTTTTTTAACCTAGGTGTTTTTCTAATGTTCTGATCATTTAGATAAAATTTAATAAATATTTATTTATAATAATATCAAACCCTTTGCACCAATCTATTAAGAGATCACTAAGTCCCGACTGTACATTCGCAAGCGTTTCAGCTCTACGTAGGTGAACCAGTCTGTAGCGATGATCCGAGTCACCGACGGTCTTCAACTAAGGGCATTGTTAACCGTTTTCACCATGTCCGGTTATTATTTAAAACATATTATGTAATACTTCGTGTTTCTCTGGGAAGTTGCCACTAATAATAATAACTAGGTGGGATTTTTAACCCACTGCACCAAATCAGAATATCAATGCAAAATTTGAAGATATCTAATCATTATCTTTATTTATTAATAAACTTAATTCTTTTAATTTATTCATTCCTTCTAGGAATTTATGTTCTTTATTTAAAACACAATTGTAAAATACTTGTCATTTTTCAAATGCTAATTGTTTTTTTGTTCTTAACATATAAACATTAAAGTATTCTATAACTAAAGGCAATTTATTTAAATTAGTTATAGCAAATCTATAATTCTCATTTTTACGTGCATAAATTGAACCTGAATCTAAGAGATCTCTTAGATCATTAAATAATGATAATCCATATTGTTGATCGACAATAAATCTTAAACTAATACTTTTATTGGTTTTAGATACGTATACATTAAAACAACCTTCAGCATCTACAAACCCTGAGAATCAACTATTATTAAAAGATAATTTAACAGGTTTAGTAATCACATTTAAAAGATTATTATTTTTATTTAATAATGAAGATCATCTTATTAATTGATTGATTTTGTGTTTAATATGAAGATTACCATTGAATAGATAGAATAATAAAATAATATTAGCTTGATTTCTAACAATAAATCTAGAGAATTTACCAAAATCTTTTACATAACCAAATTGTAAAATATCTCTTATTTCGTGTAAAATTTTAGACTCTTTTTGTGTTAAAACAAATACAGGTCTATTTTCATTAATACCTAAATATCCGTCTCCTTCGGAAAATCCTACAAATCAACCTAATCAATTAGGATCAAGTGTAGTATTAAATTTTTTAGAGTAAAGTTTATTAAATTTAATAAAAGATAAATCAGAGATAAAATCATCATTTTTAGCTTCAGCGGCGGTACCCATCATTCGAAGCTAAATGATAAAAGGATTTCTCCCTTCAAAACTGTTAATAAATATTTTCCGGCTGGCTGGCCGGTATATATCGGCCCACCCTCGGCGTAGCATATATAGTCACCATCCTTTGTAGGAGGGCGGCCGTTCTGAGATATTTACCCATACAATTTGTATGCTCCTTTCACAAGGAGTGTCGGACTATATCTTCATCTTTTAAATTTTCCTAATGGTGTGCGTGCAAAGCCCTCCCTGTTTTATTTGTCATACTGTTATTTAAATTAATTTGTTTTTGTATAGTTATTATTTGTGATAATCCTTCATCAGTTAAATGTAATTTATTAGACATTTGATTATGTACAATAAATCATTTTTCAAAAGAAAGAACTTTTTTAGTTTGTAATGGAAATAATTTAAAGTAAGCTATTACATCATTCAATGCTTTAAAACCAGTCGCTGTATAACGATAAACACTATCTGTTCCTGATCTTAATGTTACTTTACCAAAACCTAATAATTCACATACTCTACTTAATATAATACTATCTTTTTGATCTAATATATAACGCATTTTTATAACACGACCTTGTGTATATCTTGAGTTAGCTGTAATAGATATATTAAAACAACCTTCAGCATCAGTAAATCCTGATAATCATGCATCGCGTAATGTAACTAAAACAGGAGTATTATTTAATTTTATAGTTTTAGAGCCAAAACGATTATTTAAAGCATTAACTCATAGAGCTAGTTGTTCTATTCTATGATTTTGAGCTAAATTACCATTAAATAAATAAGCTAAAAGTAAAATATGTGAAGGGTTATCAACTATTCATCTATAAAAATCATTATTTTTACCACTCTTTCCTTGAGGGAAATGTTTAACAACACCTATATTAAATTTAAATTGTATTTTATAAAGTATATCACTTTCTTTTTGAGTAAGAACGAAACGAACTCTTTTACCTTCATCATAAGTTTGAATAGCACCATCTCCTTCTGCAAACCCAATAAATCAAGTTAATCATTCATCAGATAGATGACTTTTATTTTTAAATAATGTATTATAATAATCATGAAAGACCGAAAATTTAAAAGATGTCTCGCGTGTAGTCTCTGAGACGCTTTGTTTGCTATCCGAACGAAGTATGCTTGCGCAGGAATTCAGGGACAAATTGTCTGCTGATTGAGTATAGCTAATTAAATTTTTACCGTTCAAGGTACTAATTAGCACTAAACTGTTCCAGCATATAGCGAAATTAATTATATTCCCTATATCACTATAGGGTGAAGCCATCATGACTCAACTTCAAACGATAAATCCTAAAATTCCAATAGACATCATGGCGTACACCATACCAATATAACCGAATACGCTTTTATTTGAGTAAGCAGATATTGTTGTACTTATTATACCAAAAGCAGGTATAATTAATATATAAACCTCGGGATGCAACATTAAAAAAAAAAATGTGTGGACCATATCTTTAAACACATAACTTATTCATAATTTTTTCATTTATTAATAAGGATATTTCAGCTTTTAGCCAATAAAGATTCTGAAGGAGCAATATGAGCTTTCATACCTTTGAACTCATATATTTTTGGTATTAAATGTAATCTATTATTTTTAGCAGATCTTGAAGGATACTTTTTAAAGTACTCAATTAAGTTTAGTATATCTTCTTTTTTGGTAACATATCATTTAAAAGATCCCTGCCCACCACGATCAATATAGACATAACCTCCGAACAATTCAACTAAAGGTGTTAGTAACTCAGAAGTCTTTTGACTAGCTGAAATAGATAGTTGTCAATCAGTACTCTTTATAGTAACTGTTCCATCTGCGTCAAAAAATCCTGAGAATCAACCATTGTCTAATGTTAATTTTTCAGGGTATTTTAAAGCTATGTCATAATTAACACAAATATAATTTAATTGTATTAATCTGACAGGATTTCTTATAAGACCATTTACATCATCAATAAGATCAACTAATTTTTTTTTACTATGTAATCTATATCTCAATGCACTAACACCTGATCTTAATTTAATTGAACCCCCGTAAATATTCTTTACAGCCTTCAAAGCTCGTTCATCTCTAATATCCATTGTAATTTCTAAGCTTGCATAACCTTTTTTAGATAATTGAAAACAACCATCTCCATCTATTAATCCGGCTAACCATTCTTTAAATTTTAAATCCTTATCATTGTTACTTAAATTATGAACTGATCTTTTGTTTAACAAACGTATGGTCTCTGAAGTTCCTACTTGCGTGCTAAGCGCGTTGGTTACTTGCGAATTATCGTAAATTTTAAGGATTTTTACTATAACGGTATACAATAAAGTACAACTTATGCTAATAGTACCTAAGAAATATAAAACGAACTCCTCGCTTATAGTTTGTTGCGATAAATTTTCATTTAAGGGCCATTCTCGACCGAAGAATCCATTTCTTCAAATTTAACTTATCATTAATATAATTAATGTTTTCTTGTTAAATCCAGGTACCAGCGATACTGCTGGGCTTGTGCATATATATTATGGAAGAAATCGACTATACATTAAGCAGCATTTCAGCTACCCACCGGTGAACTAGTCTGTAGTGGTCACTTAAATAACCAACGGTCTTTGAACGAAAAAATTCCTTGACCGTAAACACCAATGTGGCTAGTATTAATATTAACTTTTCCTTATATCAATTTTAAACTGATATGTACAACAACATGTACCAAATTATACACGCATTATACTTAAGAGTTGCAAGCAATAATTACTTAATACTAACTAAATCTAAGGTATATTCAGAGCTCGCGCCTAAAATATTCACTCTTTTGGATCTTGTTTAGTTTTACATCTGTCCTAAGAGCTTCATAACATATACATTAAACCTTGACTTTTTTTCCTAATATTTTAATTGAATTTATTAATTAATCTAGATTTTTCTATTATTTCTACACGTTTTACAGGGTCTAAATGATGTTTATTTAATAAATCTAGATGTATTTCTTTTCAAGCAATATAAGAAGCAGATTTTTTAGTCATTAAAGGATAGTTATCAAAATAAGGAAATACATTTTTACAATTATATATTCCACCTAATATATATTCATTTACATTATCTATTGCATGTTTTGACACTATTCCTCCTTTAAATAAAACACAAAGATGTTCTAATATTACTATGTTTTTCTCTCATTTCTGAGAAATATTAAAATTAAAACTAAACCCTTTATCTTTATTTATTGAACAAGTAAAACAACCTTCTCCATCAGTAAAACCTGTAAGTCAACTATTATTTAAACTAGGTAAAATATAAGTATGTCTAATTTCAACCGGATTTAAATGAATTCTTCCTTTAGTTACTCATATATTAAATCCTTGAATAAATTTTTCAAATTGTTCCTTTCTACGAGGTAAGATAAGATTACCATTAAACAAATGAATAAGTAGTTCAATTTCTTTTTTGTTTTGTGTAACATATCTGCTAGTAATTTTAGATTGTGAAATTACTTTACCAAAACCTAAAGTTTCCTTTATGAATTCTAATATATAAATATCTATAGTACTTTGTGTAATAACAAAGCAAAGATCACCTCTATTGTTAACAATAAAAGATCCTTCCCCTTCAGTAAACCCTATAAATCAAGTTAAGAATCTTTCTGAAGGTAAAGTAACGTTAGGAAAAAGTTCAACAAATTTTGAAGCAAAAGATCCAAAATTAAAATTACTTACTGGAGTACTATAATCATCCTCTAATTTAGACGAGGATGTTAATACATTTGTACTAGATTTATTAAATACTATTATTATAAATAAGATGGCTAATACTAAATCATTAATTAAAATATGTTTAAAGAAAAGATGTTGGAATAAAATAGGATCACCACCACCAGCTGTTTCAAAGAATGATGTATTAAAATTTCTATCTGTTAAAAGCATTGTGATTGCCAAAAATTAATTATCTTGATCTGCGAGACCTAGTCTCATGTTAAATAATAACTTAGAAGCTTAAAGCTCGCGCCTTAAATAAGCTTAAAGCAGATTCTCATACACTCACGTGTATGTTGGGACCATATCTTAATTATTTAATTTGTAAAAGTTTTGTAAGTGATCCCATACGAAAACAGTTCTTTTATCATTCATATTTGATTTAATCTGTTTTACATAATCCATATTTTCTTTATGCTTGAATGGACCTTTTTTACGGCTGCAAAGACGCCTACAACCTTAGCTCAATCATTAAAATCTAATAATTTTGTACCAAATAAAGGATATTTGGTAAGATAATCAACAACTGCTAAGTTAGCTTTTAAATTAGTTGTTCTAATTCTATATTGAGGGTTCTTGCTATCCATTCTAATAGATTTAACTACAGAATATAAACTAATAGCGATTTCTTCTAGAAAGAATAAATTATCTTTATTGCCATTTTTTTGTTTTTGGCTTAATTCAAACTTACATTCTATTTTGGGATATTTACCAGATTCAGTACTTCTAAGCGAGAAATGCCCATCTGATTCTATAAACCCAGATAATCAAGCATTAGATAAGATAGTTTCAGTATTAAACCCTTTTTTTTCTATATAAGTACCTCTATATTCATTATATCAATCAATTAATTTATGCAAAGCAAAAATTTTATTAGTTTTCATTTTACCATTAAGTAAGTTAATAAACAACATTACCCCTTCAATGCTATTAACAGTATATATATAGGCATTAAGGCCTTTTTTTCTAGAAATAGAACCATGTCCTAGTTCCTTTTGTATTAAAAGAGCCAAGGGTAAGTCTTTCAAATGGAAAACTATTTGAATAGAAGGATAGTTAAGCTTTTCTTTATTAGATCTTTCAGATTTAGGTACATGAATAGTACCATCTCCTTCTATAAGGCCTGCTATATAATAGGCAAACTGCGTAATTGAACCATTAACAATAAGAGCTTTATTTGTATAATTTCTTAAGCCGTAAGTATTATAGCTGCTACGCGTACTTCGCGACCGTAAAACTTTTTTTAAACTTACACTAGAACTATTACAAAAAATAAAATCTGACGTATAGCCTCTGAAGATACCCAAAAAGTACAAACTTGATAGGTTTCCTGCTGATTGTGTGGTATATAACCACAATTCCCAGCAATTTTCCAGATTTAAACCCGGCACAATTTCTATAAACTTACCGGCTAATACAGGTAAAGATAATAATAATAACACAGCTGTAATAATTACAGCTCATCCAAATAAAGCAAGTTTCGCTCCACAAAAGAATAAACGCGTTTATCAAATAAAACTCTATTAATACTTTATTGACAACCGCTATTTAGATAGCCAATGTGGTAACTTTAATCTAGAGTTATTATCAACCCTTGTAGCACATAAAGACTTCCCTATCTTTTTTTTCTTTTGTAATTCGAGCTCGCCCCTGTAAACATATTTTTTTTTAGAGCTTGCGCCTTATTTAAATATAGAGCTTGCGCCTACAAAAGAATTCAAATATAAGTCCTTATGTATAAAAATTCTATACTACTTATTATAATTCTCTTGAAAAATTCATTCTTGATTTAATCAACAGAATTTTATCTAACCCCTCTTTAGTTAGATGTGCTTTAGATTGAATAAGAACAGATGCTTCTTTAAAATCCTTAAACTCTTCAGCTTTTGCCCCCAATATATGATACTCCTCAAAAAAAGGAATAATCTTGTCTACTATATCGTTAAAGTTTGTAACAGCAAATGTACCTATAGCAGTCTTTTCTTTAATAGAAAAAGAACCACAACCAAAAACTTGCGAAAAGCTTTCTAATAAATAGGCATCTCGTATATTTTGAAATACCAAGAAATTAAGAGTAACACTTATACCTAATTTATGTGTTTTAGATTTGCTTGTTTTAATTATAAAACAGCCTTCACCCGATACAAATCCTGCTATTCAGTATTTAATATCTGGATTATTTGAATCTAAAATAGCTTTTGGAACTTGAGGTCTTGTAACAGGTATAACATTACTAAAAGCGGATTTTAATCTTTCAGGTAAACCTTTATTTATAGAAGCTCTTATATTGATAAGATTTATTAAACCTTCTTTAGTAAGATGTTCCTTAATTTTTACAATATCAAAAGCTTTTTTAAATAATAAAAAATCTGCAAATTTTTTAGTCTTTAGTGGATAAATACTAAAGTGTTCAATTATACAAGCTAAATCACTTAATCTTACTACTTGGTACATAGCTGTTTTTCCATGTAGGGTTACACTACCTACACCAAAGAAACGTTGGATTAGATATAAACTATTTGAATCCTTAGAATGTAAATGTATGTTAAAAACTAATTTAACACTTCAACCTAAAGTCTGTTTAGGATTTTTACTAATAGTTATATTAAAACAAGATTCAGCATCGCAAAACCCTGTGACATAATAGGGGTTTAATTTATTATTACTAGTAGTATATTTCGGTTTATTCCTTATATAGGCTAATAATAATTTTTTACATATTGAAATATATGATTAATTTTAAGTTACAATCAATATTAAAAATATTATTAATATATATAAGTCAGGGAGATTGAATGTCTATACATAGGAAATAGATCTTTAAACCTAGTAGTAAGTATATTAGATCAATAATCCTAGTATATCGTTTCACCCCAGAACCGGTTTCCCGGCGACTAGAGTACACCTTACAGTATTTAAATACTGAAGAACCGTCTACTCGTTGCTCTTTTACAGTAATAGATCTATGCTGAGATAAACCAATCACTGATTTAGATCCGCGATAACCCATTTCAGTTTTACTTCATCTGTAGTGATATTACCATACCCTGAGGCATTAATCAGGCCAGTTGTAAAGTTTCCTTTACAACCTTGGTTACTAGAGCTTTAGGGTGTCCCCGGAGTTTGATTCTTATACACAAATAGACGTAAAACTACCGTCTTCATGTAATCTAATACCAGGAGTTCTCATATTCATTATTGTTGTAATGACACTAGATATAATTTATATCTATAGTGGACTATATCTTCAGCGTATATTAAAATACGGTGTCTAACGTATAGTCTCTGAGGATCCTACTCAATAAAAGTTTAGCATAGGGAGCTTCCGCCCCCCCCCGCAAGATCCCTTTTATTTTTGGTTTCCTGCTGATTGAGCATAGTCTATAGGATTTTCACTATTAAAAGTACCTATAGACACTCAGCTGTTCCAGCATATAGTTAGAAATTTAATATGAACCTCATTTGCGTAATATTTGTTTTTATGGTAATTTACATAAGTATCCTTTATAAGCTTTACCTGAATTAATATATTTAACCAGTGATACTTGAGAAGCGGATAGACCCTTGTCTTGTAAATATTCCACACATTTACCTAAACTAGGTAACACTATAGTATTTTCTAAATTATTTACATCTGTTAATATAACTGCTTTAGATGAACTATTTAGAGGTTTATTTTTATTATACTTAACTCTATCTTTTTCCAACATTAAACATAAATCTAAATAAGACATATATTTAACTTTAGCTGTTAACACCGGCATTCTTGAAAAGAGATATTTACCTAAATAAAAAGTACCATTTTCTAAATGTTTAGTAAATGTGGTATGATGAATATTTAATTTTCTAATAAAATCTATTTGTTGTGTTGAAAAAAAATATAAATTGGTCATATCTCTATTATACATATATAAACTCTTAGAATTTGATCCACTAGGATTATTTGCAACTCTTATAGTATTTAATGTAAAACTAGGGTCTAATAAATAATATTGTTCTAGTACAATTTCTGAACCTTTTATGTAATTATTATAAAAGGGAAAAACTTGTAAAGCAAAATTTTTTAACCTTTCTTTTTTTAAGAGAGGGATTAATAGACCACTCTCTCTATGAGAAAGATTAATATAACCATTTAATCTAAAAGCTAACTGTGAAGATGAACCTACGTATTTTCTACCTGTGCTTAGATGTGTAAATATATAAATACCAGGTATTCTTTCTTTACTATTAGGTAAACCAAGTTTATCTTTAATAATTTCCTTAGTTATACTTTTTTCATTTAAACTAGTTAAAGTAAAACTAGGAGTATTAATTAAAGATTTTAATTCTTGATCTGTAATTTTAATATTACAGTAAGCTAAAATTTCATTAATTTTTTTAGCAGTCACAGCTTCACCACTATTAATATGCTCAATAGCTAGAACATGGCTATATTTATTAGGACCTGCTCTACCTAATATCTCTTTTCAACGATTGTCCAATTTAGATTTATTATTTTTTTCAGGGGAACTATTTTTTTTAGAATTATTATCGCCACCTGAGTTGTTGTCTTTATTAAAGTTGTTTTGAAACTCTTGTTTAGGTTTAGTGCTAAAATAACATTTATTAATAATTAAGGTAAAGCTTTTTGAATTTTTTAAAAATTTAAAAACAAATACAGAGAACCCGAAATTCATAGCCCCTAGTAAACTACTTACCCCTGATAGGTGTAAAGCAAATATAGCTAAATCCACACTAGGTCCACTATGACTTTGTACACCTGATAATGGAGGGTAAATAGTTCATCCTGTACCAGCACCTCCTTCTATACATGCAGAGAATACTAATAATATTAAACTAGGTGGTAATAATCAGAAACTGATATTATTAAGTCTAGGGAATCCTTAATCTAAGGATTTATATATCCTTAGGGTAGTATTTTCATACCACTATGGACTATGTCTTCACCCTTAAATAAATATTTATTTAAGGGGCCTCGCGTGTAGTCTCTGAGGGTCCTACTCATAATAAAAAATATTATTTTGGTTTCCTGCACATTCCTCCCATGTATACACAAATGTTACGACTAATACAGTTGAAAATACAACTTTAAAAATTATTAAAAATTTCTAATTAGGTGTCTATGTATCTGTTAACTGGTAAATTAATACCAAAATCGAGAGATTCTATGCATATAGCGAAGTAATAATTAAAGAATTTGCAGTCTTTAACGGCATTCCCTTGAATTTAGGATTTAATTGTATTTTTTTTTTATAGATTTAAATAATTTAAATGATCTCAATTGAAATAAGTTCTTTGTCTATTCATACCATTTCTTACAGAGTCTGTTTTAGATATACCTTCTTCTGTATAATGTTTATTCACCAATATTAATTCTACTACTTCTTTTCAATCTCTATAATCTAAAAATTTACTGGAATATAATGGATATATTTCAAGATAATCTACGATAATTTTTAAAGAATTTTGACTAGATGCTGCTAATGTATAATAATTATTACCGGTTGATTTTTGATTTTTAATTAACAATGAACAATTTAAAAAATTAGCTATACTTGTTAATACAGGTTCGTAACTTTCGTTACTAATAGGATCTAAAATTCTTTGTTCTATTCTTAATCTACAAGCAATTTTTCTTTTTTTTGCTCCATTTTCTAACTTAGTATGTAAAACGGAAAAACTGCCATCTGAATCTATAAATCCACTTAATCAACTATCTTTAGACAAAGAACTTACTTTTAAAGGTAATTTATATATATTAGCATTATGGTTTTTATTTAATCAATCAATTAATGCATACAATTGGTGTATTTTTGGTGTTCTTAATTCACCATTTATTAAATTAACAATTTTTTTTAACCCTATAACTGGTGAAACAACCAACACACAAGCATTATCTTGTAATTTATATCTAATAAAACCAGAACCAATTAACTCTAATAATTTTTTAGCTAATGGTTCATTTTTCATACCAAAAGTTATACAAAATCTTGGATTTTGTCTTTTAGCTAAACCTGATTTTTGAATTCATATATGACCACCTCCTTCATATAAACCAGCTAAATAACTTTTAAATTTGCAATCATCATTATTTAAACTACGACTAAAATACCTATTAAATCCAAGGAGGGCTTTTATTTTTGCCATATCAGGCCCACCTACTAAAAGAGGTAATAAGAAATTCATTTTGTTGTAATCGTTAAATTACATTTGGACTATATCTTCATCCATTAAGTTAATGGAGTATAACGTGTAGTCTCTGAGGATCCTAAATTAAATTTTAATTTATTTTCGTTTCCTGCGGATTATCCATTATTATTTTTATTAGTTTTAAGGGCTATGTACGTTTAATAAGAGCTCAGAGCTCGTGCCAGCCTTAAATTTTCACAGCTCCTATAATAAAACTTTAGGAATTTCCCGCAAATAGTTATATTTTTATATGATAGTATTACTACTACCTTTGGCAATTTCTTAATTAAATTTTAACTATCAAGAATATCTAAATGAGAAAAATCAAATTCTTTACGTTTATTATTAAATTGATCTTTAACTTGCTTGATTTCTTTTATATTTTCAGTGGTTAAAGGTTTACCATTACGAAGTTTAATTTGTTCAACTACATATTTTCAATCTTTATATGCTAAATATTTAGAAGAATATAAAGGATAACGGTTAAAATAATCAATAACTTTTGTATGACTTTCTGAGTTATGAGATATTACCATAAAAGAATAAAAAATCTTATCTTTTTGTTCTCTAGATCTAGAATATAAATTAACTTTAAGATATCTAGCTATTTTATCTAGTATTTCAAAATAACTTATGCCACCTTGATATATTGAAACTTCTCTATGATAATTTTGTCTTAACTCTATGCGGAAAAAAGCTTGTACTCTTTTTGAAGTAACTACACCTTTTTTCTTTCTATCTGTTAAAGTTATACTAAAATTACCATCTCCGTCTGTAAACCCAGCTAACCAACTGTTACTATCTATAGGTGATAAATCCAAATCTAAAGGTTTAATATCCGTATTCCTATTAACGTTAAATCAAAGTATTGTACGATGTAATGCTTCTATTTTAGGTGTACGCATATAACCATTTATAATATGGGTTATTTTTAATACATCTTCACTATTTTGAATACTTCATAATACACAACCTTGACTTTCTCTATTGTATATTTTACCTACTTGAGTAATAGATGTTAGTTTTTCAGCTAAAGGTTTATCACTTAAACTAAAAACTATTATTAATTTAGGTGAATATTTCTTAGCTTTTGAATTTATATCGTGAACAGCAAATGAACCGTCAGCCTCAACTAATCCAGCTAGATAAGGGCCCAATTTATCTCGTAAGGAATTTAAATTATTTTTATCATTTGAAGATACTAATGTAGTAAAACTTTGAATTTTATTCTTACCAAAACCACCGATTAAAGCTGGCATAACCATAAAGAAAATCATCAGTAAGGCATGCGCTGTAATGATGCTATTATATAATTGGTTATGTAGGATAAGCAGCCAGTCCTTAGTCTATACAGACCTTAGAAACCAACAACTCTCCCCCGAACCGTACGTGCGACTTTCACCGCATACGGCTCTCCATCAAAGGTAATATGCGATTACTAATGTCAAATGTTACTATGAGATACTTATTTATTGCTAATATTATTCTCTAACTTATTGTTGATTCAACTCAGGTTTGCTTATATCTTTCATATATTTTAAAGACATCCCATCATATTTTCCAGTATGGACCTTATTGTGACAACTTATGCACAGAGTAACTTGTTTTCTGTTTATAGCAGCTAACTGCTTATCAAACCCACTAAGTTTTACATCTATAGTTCTAATATGTTTAACATGATGAACTTGCAAATTATCACTTGCACCACAGCTGGCACAGACATAGTTAAAAAAACTAACAGTCCTTAATGATCATTCTACTACTTTAAGATTGTCTACAAAATTAGTCTTACCTTTAAAGTTTTTGGGTGTAGGTAAAAGATTACCTTTTGTAAATTCTATGCTTTTGTTATCAGTACCTGGTATTTCAAATCTCAAGTTGACTCCAAACTTCAAGTATACCTTTCTAACTGTTCCTAATTTTAGTTTAGTTGCAAGAGTCTTGGCTAAGCTTTTTCTTAGTATTCAGTAGATAAGTACTAACCTTGGTTTATTGTCAGCAAAGGAATAGTAATTAATATAACCATTTCAGATCATCTTATATCTAAGTATAATATCTCTTATTGGTAGATTTACCCATTTTAATATGGGTTGAGGTATTAGGTTATCCTCATTAAGAGCCTTAGACTTCCAAATAACAATACCTTTGTCAGCTAACTTTGTTACCAGTTTACTGATTGGTGCATTCATTACTGTGGAAGTAGTAGGTATTCTTTGAGGGTGACCTTTTATATTCTTAAATCTTTTAATCTCACCCTTTACACTCGAGATTCTTTGAATCTCAGTACCTAAGAAGTAAGCCTTATCTTCGGAAGCATTAGTTATTAGAGTTTTCTCCATGGATAATTCCAGTTTTAATATATCTTTTAAGTAAGTAGCTATTCTCTCTTTTATTGCTCTTGCTGTTTCAGATGACCCAGCAACGCCAATAAGTCAATCATCAGCATATCTTACATAGTATATCTTAGCTAGATCTGGATTAGGAATCATGGAAGGCATAGTAGCTCTAACCTTGATTAATTTCATTCTTTCTAACTTTCTACCGGAGTCCAGCTCTTGACCCTTGCTCTTTAGCTTTCTTTCTAATCTTGTAATTTTACCTATTCTGCTGTCAATTACAACATACGCAGGGTTTTTACTTGTGTGTTTACCACCCTTAAGTTTCTCATTAAATTCTTCCACAATATTCTGGACAAATTCATCAAGTTCGTTAAGTACTAGATTTGAAAGTATAGGACTCGCAATTCCTCCTTGAGGTACCCCTATTATCGAGCTTTTATCTTTATCAAATTCCACATAACCCGCTTTAACCATTTTCCAATATAGATCAATGAATCTTTGGTCCTGAAAATGTTTAACTAATAGTTTTTCAAGTATGTGATGATCTATATTATCAAAGAAGCCTTTAATATCTCCTTCAATAAATCATTTAATACCATTCCAATATCTAATAGTTGCTAGAGCAGAGTGACAACCTCTACCTGGTCTGAACCCATGTGAGCTACTGTGAAACCTTGGTTCTAGAACTTGTTCAAGTATGGCCCTAAAGACCTCTTGAACTATTTTATCTCTAGGAGACGCGATTCCTAGAGGTCTCATCTTCCCATTCGCTTTAGGTATGTAAACCCTACGCGTTGGTCTAAAACGGAATTGTTCATTCTTCAGTTGTTCCGAAATTTTTTCAAATCATTCCTCAGAAATTCCATCCAGTGTCTCTGAGTCGACCCCTGGTGTCATGTTACCTGGTTCAGATTTAATATTCATATAAGCCGTATAAAGAGCTTCAAGCTTACAAATTATTTCATAAGCGTTGATACATTGCCCTCTCTCATTGTACATAAGCATTTCTCCTAGGGATCCTTGACCCTTGCGAGCCTCAGATTTGGGAGATACCTTAGACTTCCGTACTTTGGTATGTATCCATTTACCGGATGTCACACCTACTATTACGGATCCGTTACCATAGGAATTTCTCCCCTTAGGCAATCCCGAGTTCCCCACGTTAAGTCTTCGTCTTCCCTTAGCATTGTAAACTATATGTCCTCTCTCCGAGGTAGTAAATGAGTAACTGTTTTTGATTAAGCTTGCGGATATCTTAATCAATACTCAATATAGGGCTATAGCTATCTTTATCCCTATGGAAACACATAATCCTACCATAGTTAGTAATCTTAATACATAGGAAGCTTTTACCTCTCCACTCTCAACTGATTTAATAGCCATCGTTAGATATGGATTTACTGACATGCTACACTCCCTCAATCCTTTCGTCATGAGATAAGTCAGTAGGTTTAATAAGCATCAACAGTAGCTTATAGGGTCTAATTCCCCGGACTTAAAACGCACGTTAAACGGCGCACCCGCAATATATTGAACACCTGGCCCGCTCAACTCCATTCTAATTAATACAGAGAACGCTGTACCTAGTAATCCCGAAAATAATGCAAAAATTAAATATAGAGTCCCTATATCTTTAGCATTTGTAGATAACATTCATCTCTCGATTCACAATGATACCCCTCCTGATATTAGTTTGTCTTTTTTTAAATTTTTAGCTTCATCTAATAATGCTACTTTATTTTTTTGTTGAGATACAACAAGACAATCGACATCATTTTCAGACAAACTTTATTTTTTGTTATTCTTGCATAAGCTATTTTTTTTTTATAGTAATATAGTTAATATAGTTATAATATAACACAAAGAGGAGCATGGCGAATAACTTCGTACGTATGCCACCGCGTCATACCATAATACGACACAAGGTCGTAATATAATATACTATAAATATATATAACCACTATACACAGACGAACAATTATTGTTTCGAGCTCGCGCCTTAATAAAATATTTTTCCTACATCAATTAATATTTTATTAAACTGTAATAGCCAAGACATTAAATATATTTTTCACGAAAATTATGTAGGAATCGAACCTATTACTTAAGATTTGCAATCAAAGTGTAAACCATTTACTTCATAATCTTTTATGGTAGGCTCTCCGATTTCGATCCGCTCTAGCCTACAGATCAGCGTTAATGTATTTTTATAATGTAAACACTTCACTTCTATCTTAGATTTTCTATTTTTTTTTAGATTTCAATTAGCTACTACCAGTTTACTTACTAATCACACAGTTAACTTGTTTGATGGAGATGTCTGTATTTATTTTGCAAGGACACAGGTAATCCTTTACTCTTCAATTTACGCATAACACTGCTACACCTCAA